>NW_028230459.1:300000-553927 GCF_043228905.1 Azolla caroliniana
GTTCAAACATGCGAATCGAAGCTAGCGACGCTACCTATGATATGGAATTAAAAAATTAAGATTTTGAAACTCAGGTCGAGAGACATGACGAAATTACCAAATTGGAGGACTGAGTTGAGAAGAGCTAGTAGGTAAATTAAAATGTTCATACCTGGCTCGTGTCATATCGGATTTTTGTGTTCAAACATGCGAATCGAAGCTAGCAACGCTAGCTATGATATGGAATTAAAAAATCAAGATTTTGAAACTCAGGTCGAGAGACATGACGAAAATAGCAAACTTGAGGAGGGAGTTGAGAGGAGCCCTTGAGTAAATTAAAATGTTCATACCTGGCTCGTGTGATATCGGATTTTTGTGTTCAAACATGCAAATCGAAGCTGGCGACGCTACCTATGATATGGAATTAAAAAATCAAGATTTTGAAACTCAGGTCGAGAGACATAACGAAATTAGCAAACTTGAGGAGGGAGTTGAGAGGAGCCCATGAGTAAATTAAAATGTTCATACCTTGCTCTTGTGATATCGGATTTTTGTGTTCAAACATGCAAATCGAAGCTAACAACGCTACCTATGATATGAAATTAAAAAATCAAGATTTTAAAACGCACGTCCAGAGACATGACGAAATTACCAAATTTGAGGAGTGAGCTGAGAAGAGCCCTTGAGTAAATTAAAATGTTCATACCTGGCTCGTGTGATATGGTATTTTTGTGTTCAAACATGCGAATCGAAGATAACAACGCTAGCTATGAGATGGAATTAAAAAATCAAGATTTTAAAACTCAGGTCGAGAGACATGACGAAAATAGCAAACTTTATGAGGGAGTTGAGAGGAGCCCTTGAGTAAATTAAAATGTTCATACCTAGCTCGTGTGATATCGGATTTTTGTGTTCAAACATGCAAATCGAAGCTAGCAACGCTAGCTATGATATGGAATTAAAAAATCAAGATTTTGAAACTCAGGTCGAGAGACATGACGAAAATAGCAAATTTGAGGAGTGAGTTGAGAGGAGCCCTTGAGTAAAGTAAAATGTTCATACCTGGCTCGTGTGATATCGGATTATTGTGTTCAAACATGCGAATCGAAGCTAGCGACGCTACCTATGATATGGAATTAAAAAATCAAGATTTTGAAACTCAGGTCGAGAGACATGACGAAAATAGCAAACTTGAGGAAGGAGTTGAGAAGAGCTAGTAGGTAAATTAAAATGTTCATACCTGGCTCGTGTGATATCGGATTTTTGTGTTCAAACATGCAAATCGAAGCTAACAACGCTAGCTATGATATGGAATTAAAAAATCAAGAATTTGAAACTCAGGTCGAGAGATGTGACGAAATTCCCAAATTTGAGGAGTGATTTGAGAGGAGCCCTTGAGTAAATTAAAATGTTCATACCTGGCTCGTGTGATATCGGATTTTTGTGTTCAAACATGCAAATGGAAGCTAACAACGCTAGCTATGATATGGAATTAAAAATCAAGATTTTAAAACTCAGGTCGAGAGACATGACGAAAATAGCAAACTTGAGGAGGGCGTTGAGAGGAGCCCTTGAGTAAATTAAAATGTTCATACCTGGCTCGTGTGATATCGGATTTATGTGTTCAAACATGCAAATCGAAGCTGGCGACGCTACCTATGATATGGAATTAAAAAATCAAGATTTTGAAACTCAAGTCGAGAGACATAACGAAAATAGCAAACTTGAGGAGGGAGTTGAGAGGAGCCCTTGAGTAAATTAAAATGTTCATACCTGGCTCTTGTGATATCGGATTTTTGTGATCAAACATGCGAATCGAAGCTAACAACGCTAGCTATGATATGGAATTTAAAAATCAAGATTTTAAAAGTCAAGTCCAGAGACATGACCACAATAGCAAACTTGAGGAGGGAGTTGAGAGGAGCCCTTCAGTGAATTAAAATGTTCATACCTGGCTCGTGTGATATCGGATTTTTGTGTTCAAACATGCAAATGGAAGATAACAACGCTAGCTATGTTGTGGAATTAAAAAATCAAGATTTTGAAACTCAAGTCCAGAGACATGACGAAATTACCAATTTTGAGGAGTGAGTTGAGAAGAGCTAGTAGGTAAATTAAAATGCTCATTCCTGGCTCGTGTGATATCGGATTTTTGTGTTCAAACATGCGAATCGAAGCTAGCGACGCTACCTATGATATGGAATTAGAAAATCAAGATTTTGAAACTCAGGTCGAGAGACATGACGAAATTACCAAATTGGAGGAGTGAGTTGAGAAGAGCTAGTAGGTAAATTAAAATGTTCATACCGGGCTCGTGTCATATCGGATTTTTGTGTTCAAACATGCGAATCGAAGCTAGCAACGCTAGCTATGATATGGAATTAAAAAATCAAGATTTTGAAACTCAGGTCGAGAGACATGACGAAAATAGCAAACGTGAGGAGGGAGTTGAGAGGAGCCCTTGAGTAAATTAAAATGTTCATACCTGGCTCGTGTGATATCGGATTTTTGTGTTCAAACATGCAAATCGAAGCTGGCGACGCTACCTATGATATGGAATTAAAAAATCAAGATTTTGAAACTCAGGTCGAGAGACATAACGAAATTAGCAAACTTGAGGATGGAGTTGAGAGGAGCCCATGAGTAAATTAAAATGTTCATACCTGGCTCTTGTGATATCGTATTTTTGTGTTCAAACATGCAAATCGAAGCTAACAACGCTACCTATGATATGAAATTAAAAAATCAAGATTTTAAAACGCAAGTCCAGAGACATGACGAAATTACCAAATTTGAGGAGTGAGCTGAGAAGAGCCCTTGAGTAAATTAAAATGTTCATACCTGGCTCGTGTGATATGGTATTTTTGTGTTCAAACATGCGAATCGAAGATAACAACGCTAGCTATGAGATGGAATTAAAAAATCAAGATTTTAAAACTCAGGTCGAGAGACATGACGAAAATAGAAAACTTGATGAGGGAGTTGAGAGGAGCCCTTGAGTAAATTAAAATGTTCATACCTGGCTCGTGTGATATCGGATTTTTGTGTTCAAACATGCAAATCGAAGCTAGCAACGCTACCTATGATATGGAATTAAAAAATCAAGAATTTGAAACTCAGGTCGAGAGACATAACGAAAATAGCAAACTTGAGGAGGGAGTTGAGAGGAGCCCTTGAGTAAATTAAAATGTTCATACCTGGCTCTTCTGATATCGGATTTTTGTGTTCAAACATGCGAATCGAAGCTAACAACGCTAGCTATGATATGGAATTAAAAAATCAAGATTTTAAAAGTCAAGTCCAGAGACATGACCACAATAGCAAACCTGAGGAGGGAGTTGAGAGGAGCCCTTGAGTAAATTAAAATGTTCATACCTGGCTCGTGTGATATCGGACTTTTGTGTTCAAACATGCAAATGGAAGCTAACAACGCTAGCTATGATGTGGAATTAAAAAATCAAGATTTTGAAACTCAAGTCCAGAGACATGACGAAATTACCAAATTTGTGGAGTGAGTTGAGAGGAGCCCTTGAGTAAAGTAAAATGTTCATACCTGGCTCGTGTAATATCGGATTTTTGTGTTCAAACATGCGAATCGAAGCTGGCGACGCTACCTATGATATGGTGCGATATCGGATTTTGGTGTTCAAACATACAACTCAAAGCTAACAACGCTAGCTATGATATAGAATTAAAAATTAAAAAATCAAGATTTTGAAACTCAGGTCGAGAGACATGATGAAAATAGCAAACTTGAGGAAGGAGTTGAGAAGAGCTAGTAGGTAAATTAAAATGTTCATACCTGGCTCGTGTGATATCGGATTTTTGTGTTCAAACATTCAAATCGAAGCTAACAACGCTAGCTATGTTATGGAATTAAAAAATCAAGAATTTGAAACTCAGGTCGAGAGATGTGACGAAATTACCAAATTTGAGGAGTGATTTGAGAGGAGCCCTCGAGTAAATTAAAATGTTCATACCTGGCTCGTGTGATATCGGATTTTTGTGTTCAAACATGCAAATGGAAGCTAACAACGCTAGCTATGATATGGAATTAAAAAATCAAGATTTTGAAACTCAGGTCGAGAGACATGACGAAAATAGCAAACATGAGGAGGGAGTTGAGAGGAGCCCTTGAGTTAATTAAAATGTTCATACCTGGCTCGTGTGGTATCGGATTTTTGTGTTCAAACATGCGAATCGAAGCTAACAATGCTAGCTATGATATGGAATTAAAAAATCAAGATTTTGAAACACAGGTCGAGAGACATGACGAAAATAGCAAACTTGAGGACGGAGTTGAGAGGAGCCCTTGAGTAAATTAAAATGTTCATACCTGGCTCGTGTGATATCGGATTTTTGTGTTCAAACATGCAAATCGAAGCTGGCGACGCTACCTATGATATGGAATTAAAAAATCAAGAATTTGAAACTCAGGTCGAGAGACATAACGAAAATAGCAAACTTGAGGAGGGAGTTGAGAGGAGCCCTTGAGTAAATTAAAATGTTCATACCTGGCTCTTGTGATATCGGATTTTTGTGTTCAAACATGCGAATCGAAGCTAACAACGCTAGCTATGATATGGAATTAAAAAATCAAGATTTTAAAAGTCAAGTCCAGAGACATGACCACAATAGCAAACCTGAGGAGGGAGTTGAGAGGAGCCCTTGAGTAAATTAAAATGTTCATACCTGGCTCGTGTGATATCGGACTTTTGTGTTCAAACATGCAAATGGAAGCTAACAACGCTAGCTATGATGTGGAATTAAAAAATCAAGATTTTGAAACTCAAGTCCAGAGACATGACGAAATTACCGAATTTGTGGAGTGAGTTGAGAGGAGCCCTTGAGTAAAGTAAAATGTTCATACCTGGCTCGTGTAATATCGGATTTTTGTGTTCAAACATGCGAATCGAAGCTGGCGACGCTACCTATGATATGGTGCGATATCGGATTTTGGTGTTCAAACATGCAACTCAAAGCTAACAACGCTAGCTATGATATAGAATTAAAAATTAAAAAATCAAGATTTTGAAACTCAGGTCGAGAGACATGATGAAAATAGCAAACTTGAGGAAGGAGTTGAGAAGAGCTAGTAGGTAAATTAAAATGTTCATACCTGGCTCGTGTGATATCGGATTTTTGTGTTCAAACATGCAAATCGAAGCTAACAACGCTAGCTATGTTATGGAATTAAAAAATCAAGAATTTGAAACTCAGGTCGAGAGATGTGACGAAATTACCAAATTTGAGGAGTGATTTGAGAGGAGCCCTCGAGTAAATTAAAATGTTCATACCTGGCTCGTGTGATATCGGATTTTTGTGTTCAAACATGCAAATGGAAGCTAACAACGCTAGCTATGATATGGAATTAAAAAATCAAGATTTTAAAACTCAGGTCGAGAGACATGACGAAAATAGCAAACTTGAGGAGGGCGTTGAGAGGAGCCCTTGAGTAAATTAAAATGTTCATACCTGGCTCGTGTGATATCGGATTTTTGTGTTCAAACATGTAAATCGAAGATGGCAACGCTACCTATGATATGGAATTAAAAAATCAAGATTTTGAAACTCAGGTCGAGAGACATAACGAAAATAGCAAACTTGAGGAGGGAGTTGAGAGGAGCCCTTGAGTAGATTAAAATGTTCATACCTGGCTCTTGTGATATCGGATTTTTGTGATCAAACATGCGAATCGAAGGTAACAACGCTAGCTATGATATGGAATTTAAAAATCAAGATTTTAAAAGTCAAGTCCAGAGACATGACCACAATAGCAAACTTGAGGAGGGAGTTGAGAGGAGCCCTTGAGTGAATTAAAATGTTCATACCTGGCTCGTGTGATATCGGATTTTTGTGTTCAAACATGCAAATGGAAGCTAACAACGCTAGCTATGTTGTGGAATTAAAAAATCAAGATTTTGAAACTCAAGTCCAGAGAAATGACGAAATTACCAATTTTGAGGTCTGAGTTGAGAAGAGCTAGTAGGTAAATTAAAATGTTCATACCTGGCTCGTGTCATATCGGATTTTTGTGTTCAAACATGCGAATCGAAGCTAACAACGCTAGCTATGAGATGGAATTAAGAAATCAAGATTTTGAAACTCAGGTAGAGAGACATGACGAAAATAGCAAACTTGAGGAGGGAGTTGAGAGGAGCCCTTGAGTAAATTAAAATGTTCATACCTGGCTCGTGTGATATCGGATTTTTGTGTTCAAACATGTAAATCGAAGCTGGGGACGCTACCTATGATATGGAATTAAAAAATCAAGATTTTGAAACTCAGGTCGAGAGACATAACGAAATTAGCAAACTTGAGGAGGGAGTTGAGAGGAGCCCTTGAGTAAATTAAAATGTTCATACCTGGCTCTTGTGATATCGGATTTTTGTGTTCAAACATGCAAATCGAAGCTAACAACGCTACCTATGATATGGAATTAAAAAATCAAGATTTTGAAACTCAGGTCGAGAGACATGACGAAAATAGCAAACTTGAGGAGGGAGTTGAGAGGAGCCCTTGAGTGAATTAAAATGTTCATACCTGGCTCGTGTGATATCGGATTTTTGTGTTCAAACATGCAAATGGAAGCTAACAACGCTAGCTATGTTGTGGAATTAAAAAATCAAGATTTTGAAACTCAAGTCCACAGAAATGACGAAATTACCAATTTTGAGGAGTGAGTTGAGAAGAGCTAGTAGGTAAATTAAAATGTTCATACCTGGCTCGTGTCATATCGGATTTTTGTGTTCAAACATGCGAATCGAAGATAACTACGCTAGCTATGAGATGGAATTAAAAAATCAAGATTTTGAAACTCAGGTAGAGAGACATGACGAAAATAGCAAACTTGAGGAGGGAGTTGAGAGGAGCCCTTGAGTAAATTAAAATGTTCATACCTGGCTCGTGTGATATCGGATTTTTGTGTTCAAACATGCAAATCGAAGCTGGGGACGCTACCTATGATATGGAATTAAAAAATCAAGATTTTGAAACTCACGTCGAGAGACATAACGAAATTAGCAAACTTGAGGAGGGAGTTGAGAGGAGCCCTTGAGTAAATTAAAATGTTCATACCTGGCTCTTGTGATATCGGATTTTTGTGTTCAAACATGCAAATCGAAGCTAACAACGCTACCTATGATATGAAATTAAAAAATCAAGATTTTAAAACGCAAGTCCAGAGACATGACGAAATTACCAAATTTGAGGAGTGAGCTGAGAGGAGCCCTTGAGTAAAGTAAAATGTTCATACCTGGCTCGTGTGATATCGGATTTTTGTGTTCAAACATGGAAATCGAAGCTAACAACGCTAGCTATGAGATGGAATTAAAAAATCAAGATTTTGAAACTCAGGTCGAGAGACATGAGGAAAATAGCAAACTTGAGGAAGGAGTTGAGAAGAGCTAGTAGGTAAATTAAAATGTTCATATCGGGCTCGTGTGATATCGGATTTTTGTGTTCAAACATGTAAATCGAAGCTGGGGACGCTACCTATGATATGGAATTAAAAAATCAAGATTTTGAAACTCAGGTCGAGAGACATAACGAAATTAGCAAACTTGAGGAGGGAGTTGAGAGGAGCCCTTGAGTAAATTAAAATGTTCATACCTGGCTCTTGTGATATCGGATTTTTGTGTTCAAACATGCAAATCGAAGCTAACAACGCTACCTATGATATGGAATTAAAAAATCAAGATTTTGAAACTCAGGTCGAGAGACATGACGAAAATAGCAAACTTGAGGAGGGAGTTGAGAGGAGCCCTTGAGTGAATTAAAATGTTCATACCTGGCTCGTGTGATATCGGATTTTTGTGTTCAAACATGCAAATGGAAGCTAACAACGCTAGCTATGTTGTGGAATTAAAAAATCAAGATTTTGAAACTCAAGTCCACAGAAATGACGAAATTACCAATTTTGAGGAGTGAGTTGAGAAGAGCTAGTAGGTAAATTAAAATGTTCATACCTGGCTCGTGTCATATCGGATTTTTGTGTTCAAACATGCGAATCGAAGATAACTACGCTAGCTATGAGATGGAATTAAAAAATCAAGATTTTGAAACTCAGGTAGAGAGACATGACGAAAATAGCAAACTTGAGGAGGGAGTTGAGAGGAGCCCTTGAGTAAATTAAAATGTTCATACCTGGCTCGTGTGATATCGGATTTTTGTGTTCAAACATGCAAATCGAAGCTGGGGACGCTACCTATGATATGGAATTAAAAAATCAAGATTTTGAAACTCACGTCGAGAGACATAACGAAATTAGCAAACTTGAGGAGGGAGTTGAGAGGAGCCCTTGAGTAAATTAAAATGTTCATACCTGGCTCTTGTGATATCGGATTTTTGTGTTCAAACATGCAAATCGAAGCTAACAACGCTACCTATGATATGAAATTAAAAAATCAAGATTTTAAAACGCAAGTCCAGAGACATGACGAAATTACCAAATTTGAGGAGTGAGCTGAGAGGAGCCCTTGAGTAAAGTAAAATGTTCATACCTGGCTCGTGTGATATCGGATTTTTGTGTTCAAACATGGAAATCGAAGCTAACAACGCTAGCTATGAGATGGAATTAAAAAATCAAGATTTTGAAACTCAGGTCGAGAGACATGAGGAAAATAGCAAACTTGAGGAAGGAGTTGAGAAGAGCTAGTAGGTAAATTAAAATGTTCATATCGGGCTCGTGTGATATCGGATTTTTGTGTTCAAACATGCAAATCGAAGCTAACAACGCTAGCTATGATATGGGATTAAAAAATCAGGATTTTGAAACTCGGGTCGAGAGACATGACGAAAATAGCAAACTTGAGGAGGGAGTTGAGAGGAGCCCTTGAGTAAATTAAAATGTTCATACCTGGCTCGTGTGATATCGGATTTTTGTGTTCAAACATGCGAATCGAAGCTCGCGACGCTACCTATGATATGGAATTAAAAAATCAAGATTTTGAAACTCAGGTCGAGAGACATGACGAAAATAGCAAACTTGAGGAGGGAGTTGAGAGGAGCCCTTGAGTAAATTAAAATGTTCATACCTGGCTCGTGTAATATCGGATTTTTGTGTTCAAACATGGAAATCGAAGCTAACAACGCTAGCTATGAGATGGAATTAAAAAATCAAGATTTTGAAACTCAGGTCGAGAGACATGAAGAAAATAGCAAACTTGAGGAAGGAGTTGAGAAGAGCTAGTAGGTAAATTAAAATGTTCATATCGGGCTCGTGTGATATCGGATTATTGTGTTCAAACATGCAAATCAAAGCTAACAACGCTAGCTATGAGATGGAATTAAAAAATCAAGATTTTGAAACTCAGGTCGAGAGACATGATGAAAATAGCAAACTTGAGGAGGGAGTTGAAAAGAGCCCTTGAGTAAATTAAAATGTTCATACCTGGCTCGTGTGATATCGGATTTTTGTGTTCAAACATGCGAATCGAAGCTAACAACGCTACCTATGATATGATATTACAAAATCAAGATTTTGAAACTCAGGTCGAGAGACATGACGAAAATAGCAAACTTGAGGAGGGAGTTGATAGGAGCCCTTGAGTAAATTAAAATGTTCATACCTGGCTCGTGTGATATCGGATTTTTGTGTTCAAACATGGAAATCGAAGCTAACAACGCTAGCTATGAGATGGAATTACAAAATCAAGATTTTGAAACTCAGGTCGAGAGACATGAATAAAATAGCAAACTTGAGGAAGGAGTTGAAAAGAGCTAATAGGTAAATTAAAATGTTCATATCGGGCTCGTGTGATATCGGATTATTGTGTTCAAACATGCAAATCGAAGCTAACAACGCTAGCTAGGATATGGGATTAAAAAATCAGGATTTTGAAACTCAGGTCGAGAGACATGACGAAAATAGCAAACTTGAGGAGGGAGTTGAGAGGAGCCCTTGAGTAAATTAAAATGTTCATACCTGGCTCGTGTGATATCGGATTTTTGTGTTCAAACATGCGAATCGAAGCTCGCGACGCTACCTATGATATGGAATTAAAAAATCATGATTTTGAAACTCAGGTCGAGAGACATGACGAAAATAGCAAACCTTAGGAGGGAGTTGAGAGGAGCCCTTGAGTAAATTAAAAAGTTCATACCTGGCTCGTGTGGTATAGGATTTCTGTGTTCAAACATGCGAATCGAAGCTAACAATGCTAGCTATGATATGGAATTAAAAAATCAAGATTTTAAAACTCAAGTCCAGAGACATGACGAAATTACCTAATTTGAGGAGTGAGTTGAGAAGAGCTAGTAGTTAAATTTAAATGTTCATACCTGGCTCGTGTCATATCGGATTTATGTGTTCAAATATGCGAATCGAAGCTAACAACGCTAGCTATGATATGGAATTAAAAAATCAAGATTTTGAAACTCAGGTCGAGAGACATGACGAAAATAGCAAACTTGAGGAGGGATTTGAGAAGAGCCCTTGAGTAAATTAAAATGTTCATACCTGGCTCGTGTGATATCGAATTTTTGTGTTCAAACATGCGAATCGAAGCTAACAACGCTACCTATGATATGGAATTCAAAAATCAAGATTTTAAAACTCAGGTCGAGAGACATGACGAAAATAGCAAACTTGAGGAGGGAGTTGAGAGGAGCCCTTGAGTAAATTAAAATGTTCATACCTGGCTCGTGTGATATCGGATTTTTGTGTTCAAACATGCAAATGGAAGCTAACAACGCTAGCTATGTTGTGGAATTAAAAAATCAAGATTTTGAAACTCAAGTCCAGAGACATGACGAAATTACCAATTTTGAGGAGTGAGTTGAGAAGAGCTAGTAGGTAAATTAAAATGCTCAGTCCTGGCTCGTGTCATATCGGATTTATGTGTTCAAATATGCGAATCGAAGCTAACAACGCTAGCTATGAGATGGAATTAAAAATTCAAGAATTTGAAACTCAGGTCGAGAGACATGACGAAATTACCAAATTGGAGGAGTGAGTTGAGAAGATCTAGTAGGTAAATTAAAATGTTCATACCTGGCTCGTGTCATATCGGATTTATGTGTTCAAATATGCGAATCGAAGCTAACAACGCTAGCTATGATATGGAATTAAAAAATCAAGATTTTGAAATTAAGGTCGAGAGACATGACGAAAATAGCAAACTTGAGGAGGGAGTTGAGAAGAGCCCTTGAGTAAATTAAAATGTTCATACCTGGCTCGTGTGATATCGGATTTTGTGTTCAAACATGCAAATCGAAGCTGGCGACGCTACCTATGATATGGAATTAAAAAATCAAGATTTTGAAACTCAGGTCGAGAGACATGACGAAAATACCTAAACTTGAGGAGGGAGTTGAGAGGAGCCCTTGAGTAAATTAAAATGTTCATACCTGGCTCGTGCGATATCGGATTTTTGTGTTCAAACATGCAAATCGAAGCTAGCAATGCTAGCTAGGATATGGAATTAAAAAATCAAGATTTTAAAACTCAAGTCCAGAGACATGACGAAATTACCTAATCTGAGGAGTGAGTTGAGAAGAGCTAGTAGGTAAATTTAAATGTTCATACCTGGCTCGTGTCATATCGGATTTATGTGTTCAAATATGCGAATCGAAGCTAACAACGCTAGCTATGATATGGAATTAAAAAATCAAGATTTTGAAACTCAGGTCGAGAGACATGACGAAAATAGCAAACTTGAGGAGGGAGTTGAGAAGAGCCCTTGAGTAAATTAAAATGTTCATACCTGGCTCGTGTGATATCGGATTTTTGTGTTCAAACATGCGAATCGAAGCTAACAACGCTACCTATGATATGGAATTAAAAAATCAAGATTTTAAAAGTCAAGTCCAGAGACATGACCACAATAGCAAACTTGAGGAGGGAGTTGAGAGGAGCCCTTGAGTGAATTAAAATGTTCATACCTGGCTCGTGTGATATCGGATTTTTGTGTTCAAACATGCAAATGGAAGCTAACAACGCTAGCTATGTTGTGGAATTAAAAAATCAAGATTTTGAAACTCAAGTCCAGAGACATGACGAAATTACCAATTTTGAGGAGTGAGTTGAGAAGAGCTAGTAGGTAAATTAAAATGCTCAGTCCTGGCTCGTGTCATATCGGATTTATGTGTTCAAATATGCGAATCGAAGCTAACAACGCTAGCTATGAGATGGAATTAAAAAATCAAGATTTTGAAACTCAGGTCGAGAGACATGACGAAAATAGCAAACTTGAGGAGGGAGTTGAGAAGAGCCCTTGAGTAAATTAAAATGTTCATACCTGGCTCGTGTGATATCGCATTTTTGTGTTCAAACATGCGAATCGAAGCTAACAACGCTACCTATGATATGGAATTAAAAAATCAAGATTTTGAAACTCAGGTCGAGAGACATAACGAAAATAGCAAACTTGAGGAGGGAGTTGAGAGGAGCCCTTGAGTAAATGTAAATGTTCATACCTGGCTCTTGTGATAACGGATTTTTGTGTTCAAACATGCGAATCGAAGCTAACAACGCTAGCTATGATATGGAATTAAAAAATCAAGATTTTAAAAGTCAAGTCCAGAGACATGACCACAATAGCAAACTTGAGGAGGGGGTTGAGAGGAGCCCTTGAGTAAATTAAAATGTTCATACCTGGCTCGTGTGATATCGGATTTTTGTGTTCAAACATGCGAATCGAAGCTGGCGACGCTTCCTATGATATGGAATTAAAAAATCCAGATTTTGAAACTCAGGTCGAGAGACATGACGAAAATAGCAAACCTTAGGAGGGAGTTGAGAGGAGCCGTTGAGTAAATTAAAATGTTCATACCTGGCTCGTGTGGTATCGGATTTTTGTGTTCAAACATGCGAATCGAAGCTAACAATGCTAGCTATTATATGGAATTAAAAAATCAAGATTTTAAAACTCAAGTCCAGAGACATGACCAAATTACCTAATTTGAGGAGTGAGTTGAGAAGAGCTAGTAGGTAAATTTAAATGTTCATACCTGGCTCGTGTCATATCGGATTTATGTGTTCAAATATGCGAATCGAAGCTAACAACGCTAGCTATGATATGGAATTAAAAAATCAAGATTTTGAAACTCAGGTCGAGAGACATGACGAAAATAGCAAACTTGAGGAGGGAGTTGAGAAGAGCCCTTGAGTAAATTAAAATGTTCATACCTGGCTCGTGTGATATCGCATTTTTGTGTTCAAACATGCGAATCGAAGCTAACAACGCTACCTATGATATGGAATTAAAAAATCAAGATTTTGAAACTCAGGTCGAGAGACATAACGAAAATAGCAAACTTGAGGAGGGAGTTGAGAGGAGCCCTTGAGTAAATTAAAATGTTCATACCTGGCTCTTGTGATAACGGATTTTTGTGTTCAAACATGCGAATCGAAGCTAACAACGCTAGCTATGATATGGAATTTAAAAATCAAGATTTTAAAAGTCAAGTCCAGAGACATGACCACAATAGCAAACTTGAGGAGGGGGTTGAGAGGAGCCCTTGAGTAAATTAAAATGTTCATACCTGGCTCGTGTGATATCGGATTTTTGTGTTCAAACATGCAAATCGAAGCTAACAACGCTAGCTATGATATGGAATTAAAAAATCAAGATTTTAAAACTCAAGTCCAGAGACATGACGAAAATAGCAAACTTGAGGAGGGAGTTGAGAGGAGCCCTTGAGTAAAGTAAAATGTTCATACCTGGCTCGTGTGATATCGGATTTTTGTGTTCAAACATGCGAATCGAAGCTGGCGACGCTTCCTATGATATGGAATTTAAAAATCAAGATTTTGAAACTCAGGTCGAGAGACATGACGAAAATAACAAACCTTAGGAGGGAGTTGAGAGGAGCCCTTGAGTAAATTAAAATGTTCATACCTGGCTCGTGTGGTATCGGATTTTTGTGTTCAAACTTGCGAATCGAAGCTAACAATGCTAGCTATGATATGGAATTAAAAAATCAAGATTTTAAAACTCAAGTCCAGAGACATGACGAAATTACCTAATTTGAGGAGTGAGTTGAGAAGAGCTAGTAGGTAAATTTAAATGTTCATACCTGGCTCGTGTCATATCGGATTTACGTGTTCAAATATGCGAATCGAAGCTAACAACGCTAGCTATGATATGGAATTAAAAAATCAAGATTTTGAAACTCAGGTCGAGAGACATGACGAAAATAGCAAACTTGAGGAGGGAGTTGAGAAGAGCCCTTGAGTAAATTAAAATGTTCATACCTGGCTCGTGCGATATCGGATTTTTGTGTTCAAACATGCAAATCGAAGCTAGCAATGCTAGCTAGGATATGGAATTAAAAAATCAAGATTTTAAAACTCAAGTCCAGAGACATGACGAAATTACCTAATCTGAGGAGTGAGTTGAGAAGATCTAGTAGGTAAATTTAAATGTTCATACCTGGCTCGTGTCATATCGGATTTATGTGTTCAAATATGCGAATCGAAGCTAACAACGCTAGCTATGATATGGAATTAAAAAATCAAGATTTTGAAATTAAGGTCGAGAGACATGACGAAAATAGCAAACTTGAGGAGGGAGTTGAGAAGAGCCCTTGAGTAAATTAAAATGTTCATACCTGGCTCGTGTGATATCGAATTTTTGTGTTCAAACATGCGAATCGAAGCTAACAACGCTACCTATGATATGGAATTAAAAAATCAAGATTTTAAAACTCAGGTCGAGAGACATGACGAAAATAGCAAACTTGAGGAGGGCGTTAAGAGGAGCCCTTGAGTAAATTAAAATGTTCATACCTGGCTCGTGTGATATCGGATTTTTGTGTTCAAACATGCAAATCGAAGCTCGCGACGCTACCTATGATATGGAATTAAAAAATCAAGATTTTGAAACTCAGGTCGAGAGACATGACGAAAATAGCAAACCTTAGGAGGGAGTTGAGAGGAGCCGTTGAGTAAATTAAAATGTTCATACCTGGCTCGTGTGGTATCGGATTTTTGTGTTCAAACATGCGAATCGAAGCTAACAATGCTAGCTATTATATGGAATTAAAAAATCAAGATTTTAAAACTCAAGTCCAGAGACATGACCAAATTACCTAATTTGAGGAGTGAGTTGAGAAGAGCTAGTAGGTAAATTTAAATGTTCATACCTGGCTCGTGTCATATCGGATTTATGTGTTCAAATATGCGAATCGAAGCTAACAACGCTAGCTATGATATGGAATTAAAAAATCAAGATTTTGAAACTCAGGTCGAGAGACATGACGAAAATAGCAAACTTGAGGAGGGAGTTGAGAAGAGCCCTTGAGTAAATTAAAATGTTCATACCTGGCTCGTGTGATATCGCATTTTTGTGTTCAAACATGCGAATCGAAGCTAACAACGCTACCTATGATATGGAATTAAAAAATCAAGATTTTAAAACTCAGGTCGAGAGACATAACGAAAATAGCAAACTTGAGGAGGGAGTTGAGAGGAGCCCTTGAGTAAATTAAAATGTTCATACCTGGCTCTTGTGATAACGGATTTTTGTGTTCAAACATGTGAATCGAAGCTAACAACGCTAGCTATGATATGGAATTTAAAAATCAAGATTTTAAAAGTCAAGTCCAGAGACATGACCACAATAGCAAACTTGAGGAGGGGGTTGAGAGGAGCCCTTGAGTAAATTAAAATGTTCATACCTGGCTCGTGTGATATCGGATTTTTGTGTTCAAACATGCAAATCGAAGCTAACAATGCTAGTTATGATATGGAATTAAAAAATCAAGATTTTAAAACTCAAGTCCAGAGACATGACGAAAATAGCAAACTTGAGGAGGGAGTTGAGAGGAGCCCTTGAGTAAAGTAAAATGTTCATACCTGGCTCGTGTGATATCGGATTTTTGTGTTCAAACATGCGAATCGAAGCTGGCGACGCTTCCTATGATATGGAATTTAAAAATCAAGATTTTGAAACTCAGGTCGAGAGACATGACGAAAATAACAAACCTTAGGAGGGAGTTGAGAGGAGCCCTTGAGTAAATTAAAATGTTCATACCTGGCTCGTGTGGTATCGGATTTTTGTGTTCAAACTTGCGAATCGAAGCTAACAATGCTAGCTATGATATGGAATTAAAAAATCAAGATTTTAAAACTCAAGTCCAGAGACATGACGAAATTACCTAATTTGAGGAGTGAGTTGAGAAGAGCTAGTAGGTAAATTTAAATGTTCATACCTGGCTCGTGTCATATCGGATTTACGTGTTCAAATATGCGAATCGAAGCTAACAACGCTAGCTATGATATGGAATTAAAAAATCAAGATTTTGAAACTCAGGTCGAGAGACATGACGAAAATAGCAAACTTGAGGAGGGAGTTGAGAAGAGCCCTTGAGTAAATTAAAATGTTCATACCTGGCTCGTGCGATATCGGATTTTTGTGTTCAATCATGCAAATCGAAGCTAGCAATGCTAGCTAGGATATGGAATTAAAAAATCAAGATTTTAAAACTCAAGTCCAGAGACATGACGAAATTACCTAATCTGAGGAGTGAGTTGAGAAGAGCTAGTAGGTAATTTAAATGTTCATACCTGGCTCGTGTCATATCGGATTTATGTGTTCAAATATGCGAATCGAAGCTAACAACGCTAGCTATGATATGGAATTAAAAAATCAAGATTTTGAAATTAAGGTCGAGAGACATGACGAAAATAGCAAACTTGAGGAGGGAGTTGAGAAGAGCCCTTGAGTAAATTAAAATGTTCATACCTGGCTCGTGTGATATCGAATTTTTGTGTTCAAACATGCGAATCGAAGCTAACAACGCTACCTATGATATGGAATTAAAAAATCAAGATTTTAAAACTCAGGTCGAGAGACATAACGAAAATAGCAAACTTGAGGAGGGAGTTGAGAGGAGCCCTTGAGTAAAGTAAAATGTTCATACCTGGCTCGTGTTATATCGGATTTTTGTGTTCAAACATGCGAATCGAAGCTTACAACGCTACCTATGATATGGAATTAAAAAATCAAGATTTTAAAACTCAGGTCGAGAGACATAACGAAAATAGTAAACTTGAGGAGGGAGTTGAGAGGAGCCCTTGAGTAAAGTAAAATGTTCATACCTGGCTCGTGTGATATCGGATTTTTGTGTTCAAACATGCGAATCGAAGCTAACAACGCTACCTATGATATGGAATTAAAAAATCAAGATTTTAAAACTCAGGTCGAGAGACATGACGAAAATAGCAAACCTTAGGAGGGAGTTGAGAGGAGCCCTTGAGTAAATTAAAATGTTCATACCTGGCTCGTGTGGTATCGGATTTTTGTGTTCAAACATGCGAATCGAAGCTAACAATGCTAGCTATTATATGGAATTAAAAAATCAAGATTTTAAAACTCAAGTCCAGAGACATGACGAAATTACCTAATTTGAGGAGTGAGTTGAGAAGAGCTAGTAGGTAAATTTAAATGTTCATACCTGGCTCGTGTCATATCGGATTTATGTGTTCAAACATGCGAATCGAAGCTAACAACGCTAGCTATGATATGGAATTAAAAAATCAAGATTTTGAAACTCAGGTCGAGAGACATGACGAAAATAGCAAACTTGAGGAGGGAGTTGAGAAGAGCCCTTGAGTAAATTAAAATGTTCAGACCTGGCTCGTGTGATATCGAATTTTTGTGTTCAAACATGCGAATCGAAGCTAACAACGCTACCTATGATATGGAATTAAAAAATCAAGATTTTGAAACTCAGGTCGAGAGACATAACGAAAATAGCAAACTTGAGGAGGGAGTTGAGAGGAGCCCTTGAGTAAATTAAAATGTTCATACCTGGCTCTTGTGATAACGGGTTTTTGTGTTCATACATGCGAATCGAAGCTAACAACGCTAGCTATGATATGGAATTTAAAAATCAAGATTTTAAAAGTCAAGTCCAGAGACATGACCACAATAGCAAACTTGAGGAGGGGGTTGAGAGGAGCCCTTGAGTAAATTAAAATGTTCATACCTGGCTCGTGTGGTATCGGATTTTTGTGTTCAAACATGCAAATCGAAGCTAACAATGCTAGCTATGATATGGAATTAAAAAATCAAGATTTTAAAACTCAAGTCCAGAGACATGACTAAATTACCTAATTTGAGGAGTGAGTTGAGAAGAGCTAGTAGGTAAATTTAAATGTTCATACCTGGCTCGTGTCATATCGGATTTACGTGTTCAAACATGCGAATCGAAGCTAACAACGCTAGCTATGATATGGAATTAAAAAATCAAGATTTTGAAAGTCAAGTCCAGTGACATGACGAAAATAGCAAACTTGAGGAGGGAGTTGAGAAGAGCCCTTGAGTAAATTAAAATGTTCATACCTGGCTCGTGCGATATCGGATTTTTGTGTTCAAACATGCAAATCGAAGCTAACAATGCTAGCTATGATATGGAATTAAAAAATCAAGATTTTAAAACTCAAGTCCAGAGACATGACGAAAATAGCAAACTTGAGGAGGGAGTTGAGAGGAGCCCTTGAGTAAAGTAAAATGTTCATACCTGGCTCGTGTGATATCGGATTTTTGTGTTCAAACATGCGAATCGAAGCTGGCGACGCTTCCTATGATATGGAATTTAAAAATCAAGATTTTGAAACTCAGGTCGAGAGACATGACGAAAATAACAAACCTTAGGAGGGAGTTGAGAGGAGCCCTTGAGTAAATTAAAATGTTCATACCTGGCTCGTGTGGTATCGGATTTTTGTGTTCAAACTTGCGAATCGAAGCTAACAATGCTAGCTATGATATGGAATTAAAAAATCAAGATTTTAAAACTCAAGTCCAGAGACATGACGAAATTACCTAATTTGAGGAGTGAGTTGAGAAGAGCTAGTAGGTAAATTTAAATGTTCATACCTGGCTCGTGTCATATCGGATTTACGTGTTCAAATATGCGAATCGAAGCTAACAACGCTAGCTATGATATGGAATTAAAAAATCAAGATTTTGACACTCAGGTCGAGAGACATGACGAAAATAGCAAACCTTAGGAGGGAGTTGAGAGGAGCCGTTGAGTAAATTAAAATGTTCATACCTGGCTCGTGTGGTATCGGATTTTTGTGTTCAAACATGCGAATCGAAGCTAACAATGCTAGCTATTATATGGAATTAAAAAATCAAGATTTTAAAACTCAAGTCCAGAGACATGACCAAATTACCTAATTTGAGGAGTGAGTTGAGAAGAGCTAGTAGGTAAATTTAAATGTTCATACCTGGCTCGTGTCATATCGGATTTATGTGTTCAAATATGCGAATCGAAGCTAACAACGCTAGCTATGATATGGAATTAAAAAATCAAGATTTTGAAACTCAGGTCGAGAGACATGACGAAAATAGCAAACTTGAGGAGGGAGTTGAGAAGAGCCCTTGAGTAAATTAAAATGTTCATACCTGGCTCGTGTGATATCGCATTTTTGTGTTCAAACATGCGAATCGAAGCTAACAACGCTACCTATGATATGGAATTAAAAAATCAAGATTTTAAAACTCAGGTCGAGAGACATAACGAAAATAGCAAACTTGAGGAGGGAGTTGAGAGGAGCCCTTGAGTAAATTAAAATGTTCATACCTGGCTCTTGTGATAACGGATTTTTGTGTTCAAACATGCGAATCGAAGCTAACAACGCTAGCTATGATATGGAATTTAAAAATCAAGATTTTAAAAGTCAAGTCCAGAGACATGACCACAATAGCAAACTTGAGGAGGGGGTTGAGAGGAGCCCTTGAGTAAATTAAAATGTTCATACCTGGCTCGTGTGATATCGGATTTTTGTGTTCAAACATGCAAATCGAAGCTAACAATGCTAGTTATGATATGGAATTAAAAAATCAAGATTTTAAAACTCAAGTCCAGAGACATGACGAAAATAGCAAACTTGAGGAGGGAGTTGAGAGGAGCCCTTGAGTAAAGTAAAATGTTCATACCTGGCTCGTGTGATATCGGATTTTTGTGTTCAAACATGCGAATCGAAGCTGGCGACGCTTCCTATGATATGGAATTTAAAAATCAAGATTTTGAAACTCAGGTCGAGAGACATGACGAAAATAACAAACCTTAGGAGGGAGTTGAGAGGAGCCCTTGAGTAAATTAAAATGTTCATACCTGGCTCGTGTGGTATCGGATTTTTGTGTTCAAACTTGCGAATCGAAGCTAACAATGCTAGCTATGATATGGAATTAAAAAATCAAGATTTTAAAACTCAAGTCCAGAGACATGACCAAATTACCTAATTTGAGGAGTGAGTTGAGAAGAGCTAGTAGGTAAATTTAAATGTTCATACCTGGCTCGTGTCATATCGGATTTACGTGTTCAAATATGCGAATCGAAGCTAACAACGCTAGTTATGATATGGAATTAAAAAATCAAGATTTTGAAACTCAGGTCGAGAGACATGACGAAAATAGCAAACTTGAGGAGGGAGTTGAGAAGAGCCCTTGAGTAAATTAAAATGTTCATACCTGGCTCGTGCGATATCGGATTTTTGTGTTCAATCATGCAAATCGAAGCTAGCAATGCTAGCTAGGATATGGAATTAAAAAATCAAGATTTTAAAACTCAAGTCCAGAGACATGACGAAATTACCTAATCTGAGGAGTGAGTTGAGAAGAGCTAGTAGGTAAATTTAAATGTTCATACCTGGCTCGTGTCATATCGGATTTATGTGTTCAAATATGCGAATCGAAGCTAACAACGCTAGCTATGATATGGAATTAAAAAATCAAGATTTTGAAATTAAGGTCGAGAGACATGACGAAAATAGCAAACTTGAGGAGGGAGTTGAGAAGAGCCCTTGAGTAAATTAAAATGTTCATACCTGGCTCGTGTGATATCGAATTTTTGTGTTCAAACATGCGAATCGAAGCTAACAACGCTACCTATGATATGGAATTAAAAAATCAAGATTTTAAAACTCAGGTCGAGAGACATAACGAAAATAGCAAACTTGAGGAGGGAGTTGAGAGGAGCCCTTGAGTAAAGTAAAATGTTCATACCTGGCTCGTGTTATATCGGATTTTTGTGTTCAAACATGCGAATCGAAGCTTACAACGCTACCTATGATATGGAATTAAAAAATCAAGATTTTAAAACTCAGGTCGAGAGACATAACGAAAATAGCAAACTTGAGGAGGGAGTTGAGAGGAGCCCTTGAGTAAAGTAAAATGTTCATACCTGGCTCGTGTGATATCGGATTTTTGTGTTCAAACATGCGAATCGAAGCTAACAACGCTACCTATGATATGGAATTAAAAAATCAAGATTTTAAAACTCAGGTCGAGAGACATGACGAAAATAGCAAACCTTAGGAGGGAGTTGAGAGGAGCCCTTGAGTAAATTAAAATGTTCATACCTGGCTCGTGTGGTATCGGATTTTTGTGTTCAAACATGCGAATCGAAGCTAACAATGCTAGCTATTATATGGAATTAAAAAATCAAGATTTTAAAACTCAAGTCCAGAGACATGACGAAATTACCTAATTTGAGGAGTGAGTTGAGAAGAGCTAGTAGGTAAATTTAAATGTTCATACCTGGCTCGTGTCATATCGGATTTATGTGTTCAAACATGCGAATCGAAGCTAACAACGCTAGCTATGATATGGAATTAAAAAATCAAGATTTTGAAACTCAGGTCGAGAGACATGACGAAAATAGCAAACTTGAGGAGGGAGTTGAGAAGAGCCCTTGAGTAAATTAAAATGTTCAGACCTGGCTCGTGTGATATCGAATTTTTGTGTTCAAACATGCGAATCGAAGCTAACAACGCTACCTATGATATGGAATTAAAAAATCAAGATTTTGAAACTCAGGTCGAGAGACATAACGAAAATAGCAAACTTGAGGAGGGAGTTGAGAGGAGCCCTTGAGTAAATTAAAATGTTCATACCTGGCTCTTGTGATAACGGGTTTTTGTGTTCAAACATGCGAATCGAAGCTAACAACGCTAGCTATGATATGGAATTTAAAAATCAAGATTTTAAAAGTCAAGTCCAGAGACATGACCACAATAGCAAACTTGAGGAGGGGGTTGAGAGGAGCCCTTGAGTAAATTAAAATGTTCATACCTGGCTCGTGTGGTATCGGATTTTTGTGTTCAAACATGCAAATCGAAGCTAACAATGCTAGCTATGATATGGAATTAAAAAATCAAGATTTTAAAACTCAAGTCCAGAGACATGACTAAATTACCTAATTTGAGGAGTGAGTTGAGAAGAGCTAGTAGGTAAATTTAAATGTTCATACCTGGCTCGTGTCATATCGGATTTACGTGTTCAAACATGCGAATCGAAGCTAACAACGCTAGCTATGATATGGAATTAAAAAATCAAGATTTTGAAAGTCAAGTCCAGTGACATGACGAAAATAGCAAACTTGAGGAGGGAGTTGAGAAGAGCCCTTGAGTAAATTAAAATGTTCATACCTGGCTCGTGCGATATCGGATTTTTGTGTTCAAACATGCAAATCGAAGCTAACAATGCTAGCTATGATATGGAATTAAAAAATCAAGATTTTAAAACTCAAGTCCAGAGACATGACGAAAATAGCAAACTTGAGGAGGGAGTTGAGAGGAGCCCTTGAGTAAAGTAAAAAGTTCATACCTGGCTCGTGTGATATCGGATTTTTGTGTTCAAACATGCGAATCGAAGCTGGCGACGCTTCCTATGATATGGAATTTAAAAATCAAGATTTTGAAACTCAGGTCGAGAGACATGACGAAAATAACAAACCTTAGGAGGGAGTTGAGAGGAGCCCTTGAGTAAATTAAAATGTTCATACCTGGCTCGTGTGGTATCGGATTTTTGTGTTCAAACTTGCGAATCGAAGCTAACAATGCTAGCTATGATATGGAATTAAAAAATCAAGATTTTAAAACTCAAGTCCAGAGACATGACGAAATTACCTAATTTGAGGAGTGAGTTGAGAAGAGCTAGTAGGTAAATTTAAATGTTCATACCTGGCTCGTGTCATATCGGATTTACGTGTTCAAATATGCGAATCGAAGCTAACAACGCTAGCTATGATATGGAATTAAAAAATCAAGATTTTGAAACTCAGGTCGAGAGACATGACGAAAATAGCAAACTTGAGGAGGGAGTTGAGAAGAGCCCTTGAGTAAATTAAAATGTTCATACCTGGCTCGTGCGATATCGGATTTTTGTGTTCAAACATGCAAATCGAAGCTAGCAATGCTAGCTAGGATATGGAATTAAAAAATCAAGATTTTAAAACTCAAGTCCAGAGACATGACGAAATTACCTAATCTGAGGAGTGAGTTGAGAAGAGCTAGTAGGTAAATTTAAATGTTCATACCTGGCTCGTGTCATATCGGATTTATGTGTTCAAATATGCGAATCGAAGCTAACAACGCTAGCTATGATATGGAATTAAAAAATCAAGATTTTGAAATTAAGGTCGAGAGACATGACGAAAATAGCAAACTTGAGGAGGGAGTTGAGAAGAGCCCTTGAGTAAATTAAAATGTTCATACCTGGCTCGTGTGATATCGAATTTTTGTGTTCAAACATGCGAATCGAAGCTAACAACGCTACCTATGATATGGAATTAAAAAATCAAGATTTTAAAACTCAGGTCGAGAGACATGACGAAAATAGCAAACTTGAGGAGGGAGTTGAGAGGAGCCCTTGAGTAAATTAAAATGTTCATACCTGGCTCGTGTGATATCGGATTTTTGTGTTCAAACATGCGAATCGAAGCTAACAACGCTACCTATGATATGGAATTAAAAAATCAAGATTTTAAAACTCAGGTCGAGAGACATAACGAAAATAGCAAACTTGAGGAGGGAGTTGAGAGGAGCCCTTGAGTAAAGTAAAATGTTCATACCTGGCTCGTGTTATATCGGATTTTTGTGTTCAAACATGCGAATCGAAGCTAACAACGCTACCTATGATATGGAATTAAAAAATCAAGATTTTAAAACTCAGGTCGAGAGACATAACGAAAATAGCAAACTTGAGGAGGGAGTTGAGAGGAGCCCTTGAGTAAAGTAAAATGTTCATACCTGGCTCGTGTGATATCGGATTTTTGTGTTCAAACATGCGAATCGAAGCTAACAACGCTACCTATGATATGGAATTAAAAAATCAAGATTTTAAAACTTAGGTCGAGAGACATGACGAAAATAGCAAACCTTAGGAGGGAGTTGAGAGGAGCCCTTGAGTAAATTAAAATGTTCATACCTGGCTCGTGTCATATCGGATTTACGTGTTCAAATATGCGAATCGAAGCTAACAACGCTAGCTATGATATGGAATTAAAAAATCAAGAATTTGAAACTCAGGTCGAGAGACATGACGAAAATAGCAAACTTGAGGAGGGAGTTGAGAAGAGCCCTTGAGTAAATTAAAATGTTCATACCTGGCTCGTGTGATATCGCATTTTTGTGTTCAAACATGCGAATCGAAGCTAACAACGCTACCTATGATATGGAAAGAAAAAATCAAGATTTTGAAACTCAGGTCGAGAGACATAACGAAAATAGCAAACTTGAGGAGGGAGTTGAGAGGAGCCCTTGAGTAAATTAAAATGTTCATACCTGGCTCTTGTGATAACGGATTTTTGTGTTCAAACATGCGAATCGAAGCTAACAACGCTAGCTATGATATGGAATTTAAAAATCAAGATTTTAAAAGTCAAGTCCAGAGACATGACCACAATAGCAAACTTGAGGAGGGGGTTGAGAGGAGCCCTTGAGTAAATTAAAATGTTCATACCTGGCTCGTGTGATATCGGATTTTTGTGTTCAAACATGCAAATCGAAGCTAACAATGCTAGCTATGATATGGAATTAAAAAATCAAGATTTTAAAACTCAAGTCCAGAGACATGACGAAAATAGCAAACTTGAGGAGGGAGTTGAGAGGAGCCCTTGAGTAAAGTAAAATGTTCATACCTGGCTCGTGTGATATCGGATTTTTGTGTTCAAACATGCGAATCGAAGCTGGCGACGCTTCCTATGATATGGAATTTAAAAATCAAGATTTTGAAACTCAGGTCGAGAGACATGACGAAAATAACAAACCTTAGGAGGGAGTTGAGAGGAGCCCTTGAGTAAAGTAAAATGTTCATACCTGGCTCGTGTGATATCGGATTTTTGTGTTCAAACATGCGAATCGAAGCTAACAACGCTACCTATGATATGGAATTAAAAAATCAAGATTTTAAAACTCAGGTCGAGAGACATAACGAAAATAGCAAACTTGAGGAGGGAGTTGAGAGGAGCCCTTGAGTAAAGTAAAATGTTCATACCTGGCTCGTGTGATATCGGATTTTTGTGTTCAAACATGCGAATCGAAGCTAACAACGCTACCTATGATATGGAATTAAAAAATCAAGATTTTAAAACTTAGGTCGAGAGACATGACGAAAATAGCAAACCTTAGGAGGGAGTTGAGAGGAGCCCTTGAGTAAATTAAAATGTTCATACCTGGCTCGTGTCATATCGGATTTACGTGTTCAAATATGCGAATCGAAGCTAACAACGCTAGCTATGATATGGAATTAAAAAATCAAGATTTTGAAACTCAGGTCGAGAGACATGACGAAAATAGCAAACTTGAGGAGGGAGTTGAGAAGAGCCCTTGAGTAAATTAAAATGTTCATACCTGGCTCGTGCGATATCGGATTTTTGTGTTCAAACATGCAAATCGAAGCTAGCAATGCTAGCTAGGATATGGAATTAAAAAATCAAGATTTTAAAACTCAAGTCCAGAGACATGACGAAATTACCTAATCTGAGGAGTGAGTTGAGAAGAGCTAGTAGGTAAATTTAAATGTTCATACCTGGCTCGTGTCATATCGGATTTATGTGTTCAAATATGCGAATCGAAGCTAACAACGCTAGCTATGATATGGAATTAAAAAATCAAGATTTTGAAATTAAGGTCGAGAGACATGACGAAAATAGCAAACTTGAGGAGGGAGTTGAGAAGAGCCCTTGAGTAAATTAAAATGTTCATACCTGGCTCGTGTGATATCGAATTTTTGTGTTCAAACATGCGAATCGAAGCTAACAACGCTACCTATGATATGGAATTAAAAAATCAAGATTTTAAAACTCAGGTCGAGAGACATGACGAAAATAGCAAACTTGAGGAGGGAGTTGAGAGGAGCCCTTGAGTAAATTAAAATGTTCATACCTGGCTCGTGTGATATCGGATTTTTGTGTTCAAACATGCGAATCGAAGCTAACAACGCTACCTATGATATGGAATTAAAAAATCAAGATTTTAAAACTCAGGTCGAGAGACATAACGAAAATAGCAAACTTGAGGAGGGAGTTGAGAGGAGCCCTTGAGTAAAGTAAAATGTTCATACCTTGCTCGTGTTATATCGGATTTTTGTGTTCAAACATGCGAATCGAAGCTAACAACGCTACCTATGATATGGAATTAAAAAATCAAGATTTTAAAACTCAGGTCGAGAGACATAACGAAAATAGCAAACTTGAGGAGGGAGTTGAGAGGAGCCCTTGAGTAAAGTAAAATGTTCATACCTGGCTCGTGTGATATCGGATTTTTGTGTTCAAACATGCGAATCGAAGCTAACAACGCTACCTATGATATGGAATTAAAAAATCAAGATTTTAAAACTTAGGTCGAGAGACATGACGAAAATAGCAAACCTTAGGAGGGAGTTGAGAGGAGCCCTTGAGTAAATTAAAATGTTCATACCTGGCTCGTGTGGTATCGGATTTTTGTGTTCAAACATGCGAATCGAAGCTAACAATGCTAGCTATTATATGGAATTAAAAAATCAAGATTTTAAAACTCAAGTCCAGAGACATGACCAAATTACCTAATTTGAGGAGTGAGTTGAGAAGAGCTAGTAGGTAAATTTAAATGTTCATACCTGGCTCGTGTCATATCGGATTTATGTGTTCAAATATGCGAATCGAAGCTAACAACGCTAGCTATGATATGGAATTAAAAAATCAAGATTTTGAAACTCAGGTCGAGAGACATGACGAAAATAGCAAACTTGAGGAGGGAGTTGAGAAGAGCCCTTGAGTAAATTAAAATGTTCAGACCTGGCTCGTGTGATATCGAATTTTTGTGTTCAAACATGCGAATCGAAGCTAACAACGCTACCTATGATATGGAATTAAAAAATCAAGATTTTAGAACTCAGGTCGAGAGACATGACGAAAATAGCAAGCTTGAGGAGGGAGTTGAGAGGAGCCCTTGAGTAAATTAAAATGTTCATACCTGGCTCGTGTGATATCGGATTTTTGTGTTCAAACATGCGAATCGAAGCTAACAATGCTAGCTATGATATGGAATTAAAAAATCAAGATTTTAAAACTCAAGTCCAGAGACATGACGAAATTACCTAATTTGAGGAGTGAGTTGAGAAGAGCTAGTAGGTAAATTTAAATGTTCATACCTGGCTCGTGTCATATCGGATTTATGTGTTCAAATATGCGAATCGAAGCTAACAACGCTAGCTATGATATGGAATTAAAAAATCAAGATTTTGAAACTCAGGTCGAGAGACATGACGAAAATAGCAAACTTGAGGAGGGAGTTGAGAAGGGCCCTTGAGTAAATTAAAATGTTCATACCTGGCTCGTGTGATATCGGATTTTTGTGTTCAAACATGCGAATCGAAGCTAACAACGCTACCTATGATATGGAATTAAAAAATCAAGATTTTAAAACTCAGGTCGAGAGACATGACGAAAATAGCAAACTTGAGGAGGGAGTTGAGAGGAGCCCTTGAGTAAAGTAAAATGTTCATACCTGGCTCCTGTGATATCGGATTTTTGTATTCAAACATGCGAATCGAAGCTAACAACGCTACCTATGATATGGAATTAAAAACTCAAGATTTTGAAACTCAAGTCCAGAGACATGACGAAATTACCTAATTTGAGGAGTGAGTTGAGAAGAGCTAGTAGGTAAATTTAAATGTTCATACCTGGCTCGTGTCATATCGGATTTATGTGTTCAAATATGCGAATCGAAGCTAACAACGCTAGCTATGATATGGAATTAAAAAATCAAGATTTTAAAACTCAAGTCCAGAGACATGACGAAATTACCTAATTTGAGGAGTGAGTTGAGAAGAGCTAGTAGGTAAATTAAAATGTTCATACCTGGCTCGTGTCATATCGGATTTATGTGTTCAAATATGTGAATCGAAGCTAACAACGTTAGCTATGATATGGAATTAAAAAATCAAGATTTTGAAACTCAGGTCGAGAGACATGACGAAAATAGCAAACTTGAGGAGGGAGTTGACAAGAGCCCTTGAGTAAATTAAAATGTTCATACCTGGTTCGTGTGATATCGAATTTTTGTGTTCAAACATGCGAATCGAAGCTAACAACGCTAGCTATGATATGGAATTAAAAAATCAAGATTTTGAAACTCAAGTCCAGAGACATGACGAAATTACCTAATTTGAGGAGTGAGTTGAGAAGAGCTAGTAGGTAAATTTAAATGTTCATACCTGGCTCGTGTCATATCGGATTTATGTGTTCAAATATGCGAATCGAAGCTAACAACGCTAGCTATGATATAGAATTAAAAAATCAAGATTTTAAAACTCAAGTCCAGAGACATTACGAAATTACCTAATTTGAGGAGTGAGTTGAGAAGAGCTAGTAGGTAAATTAAAATGTTCATACCTGGCTCGTGTCATATCGGATTTATGTGTTCAAATATGCGAATCGAAGCTAACAACGTTAGCTATGATATGGAATTAAAAAATCAAGATTTTGAAACTCAGGTCGAGAGACATGATGAAAATAGCAAACTTGAGGAGGGAGTTGAGAAGAGCCCTTGAGTAAATTAAAATGTTCATACTTGGCTCGTGTGATATCGAATTTTTCTGTTCAAACATGCGAATCGAAGCTAACAACGCTACCTACGATATGGAATTAAAAAATCAAGATTTTGAAACTCAAGTCCAGAGACATGACGAAATTACCTAATTTGAGGAGTGAGTTGAGAAGAGCTAGTAGGTAAATTTAAATGTTCATACCTGGCTCGTGTCATATCGGATTTATGTGTTCAAATATGAGAATCGAAGCTAACAACGCTAGCTATGATATGGAATTAAAAAATCAAGATTTTAAAACTCAAGTCCAGAGACATGACGAAATTACCTAATTTGAGGAGTGAGTTGAGAAGAGCTAGTAGGTAAATTAAAATGTACATACCTGGCTCGTGTCATATCGGATTTATGTGTTCAAATATGCAAATCGAAGATAACAACGTTAGCTATGATATGGAATTAAAAAATCAAGATTTTGAAACTCAGGTCGAGAGACATGACGAAAATAGCAAACTTGAGGAGGGAGTTGAGAAGAGCCCTTGAGTAAATTAAAACGTTCATACCTGGCTCGTGTGATATCGAATTTTTGTGTTCAAACATGCGAATCGAAGCTAACAACGCTACCTATGATATGGAATTAAAAAATCAAGATTTTAAAACTCAGGTCGAGAGACATGACGAAAATAGCAAACTTGAGGAGGGAGTTGAGAGGAGCCCTTGAGTAAAGTAAAATGTTCATACCTGGCTCGTGTGATATGGAATTTTTGTGTTCAAACATGCGAATCGAAGCTAACAACGCTACCTATGATATGGAATTAAAAAATCAAGATTTTGAAACTCAAGTCGAGAGACATGACGAAAATAGCAAACTTGAGGAGGGAGTTGAGAAGAGCTAGTAGGTAAATTAAAATGTTCATACCTGGCTCGTGTCATATCGGATTTATGTGTTCAAATATGCGAATCGAAGCTAACAACGCTAGCTATGATATGGAATTAAAAAATCAAGATTTTGAAATTCAGGTCGAGAGACATGACGAAAATAGCAAACTTGAGGAGGGAGTTGAGAAGATCCCTTGAGTAAATTAAAATGTTCATACCTGGCTCGTGTGATATCGAATTTTTGTGTTCAAACATCCGAATCGAAGCGAACAATGCTAGCTATGATATGGAATTAAAAAATCAAGATTTTAAAACTCAAGTCCAGAGACATGACGAAAATAGCAAACTTGAGGAGGGAGTTGAGAGGAGCCCTTGAGTAAAGTAAAATGTTCATACCTGGCTCGTGTGATATTGGATTTTTGTGTTCAAACATGCGAATCGAAGCTGGCGACGCTTCCTATGACATGGAATTAAAAAATCAAGATTTTGAAACTCAGGTCGAGAGACATGACGAAAATAACAAACCTTAGGAGGGAGTTGAGAGGAGCCCTTGAGTAAATTAAAATGTTCATACCTGGCTCGTGTGATATCGGATTTTTGTGTTCAAACATGCAAATCGAAGCTAACAATGCTAGCTATGATATGGAATTAAAAAATCAAGATTTTAAAACTCAAGTCCAGAGACATGACGAAAATAGCAAACTTGAGGAGGGAGTTGAGAGGAGCCCTTGAGTAAAGTAAAATGTTCATACCTGGTTCGTGTGATATCGAATTTTTGTGTTCAAACATGCGAATCGAAGCTAACAACGCTACCTATGATATGGAATTAAAAAATCAAGATTTTAAAACTCAGGTCGAGAGACATGACGAAAATAGCAAACTTGAGGAGGGAGTTGAGAGGAGCCCTTGAGTAAATTAAAATGTTCATACCTTGCTCGTGTGATATCGGATTTTTGTGTTCAAACATGCAAATCGAAGCTAGCAACGCTAGTTATGATATGGAATTAAAAAATCAGGATTTTGAAACTCAGGTAGAGAGACATGACGAAAATAGCAAACTTGAGGAGGGAGTTGAGAAGAGCCCTTGAGTAAATTAAAATGTTCATACCTGGCTCGTGCGATATCGAATTTTTGTGTTCAAACATGCGAATCGAAGCTAACAACGCTACCTATGATATGGAATTAAAAAATCAAGATTTTAGAACTCAGGTCGAGAGACATGACGAAAATAGCAAGCTTGAGGAGGGAGTTGAGAGGAGCCCTTGAGTAAATTAAAATGTTCATACCTGGCTCGTGTAATATCGAATTTTTCTGTTCAAACATGCGAATCGAAGCTAACAACGCTACCTACGATATGGAATTAAAAAATCAAGATTTTGAAACTCAAGTCCAGAGACATGACGAAATTACCTAATTTGAGGAGTGAGTTGAGAAGAGCTAGTAGGTAAATTTAAATGTTCATACCTGGCTCGTGTCATATCGGATTTATGTGTTCAAATATGAGAATCGAAGCTAACAACGCTAGCTATGATATGGAATTAAAAAATCAAGATTTTAAAACTCAAGTCCAGAGACATGACGAAATTACCTAATTTGAGGAGTGAGTTGAGAAGAGCTAGTAGGTAAATTAAAATGTACATACCTGGCTCGTGTCATATCGGATTTATGTGTTCAAATATGCGAATCGAAGATAACAACGTTAGCTATGATATGGAATTAAAAAATCAAGATTTTGAAACTCAGGTCGAGAGACATGACGAAAATAGCAAACTTGAGGAGGGAGTTGAGAAGAGCCCTTGAGTAAATTAAAACGTTCATACCTGGCTCGTGTGATATCGAATTTTTGTGTTCAAACATGCGAATCGAAGCTAACAACGCTACCTATGATATGGAATTAAAAAATCAAGATTTTAAAACTCAGGTCGAGAGACATGACGAAAATAGCAAACTTGAGGAGGGAGTTGAGAGGAGCCCTTGAGTAAAGTAAAATGTTCATACCTGGCTCGTGTGATATCGAATTTTTGTGTTCAAACATGCGAATCGAAGCTAACAACGCTACCTATGATATGGAATTAAAAAATCAAGATTTTGAAACTCAAGTCCAGAGACATGACGAAAATAGCAAACTTGAGGAGGGAGTTGAGAAGAGCCCTTGAGTAAATTAAAACGTTCATACCTGGCTCGTGTGATATCGAATTTTTGTGTTCAAACATGCGAATCGAAGCTAACAACGCTACCTATGATATGGAATTAAAAAATCAAGATTTTGAAACTCAGGTCGAGAGACATGACGAAAATAGCAAACTTGAGGAGGGAGTTGACAAGAGCCCTTGAGTAAATTAAAATGTTCATACCTGGTTCGTGTGATATCGAATTTTTGTGTTCAAACATGCGAATCGAAGCTAACAACGCTAGCTATGATATGGAATTAAAAAATCAAGATTTTGAAACTCAAGTCCAGAGACATGACGAAATTACCTAATTTGAGGAGTGAGTTGAGAAGAGCTAGTAGGTAAATTTAAATGTTCATACCTGGCTCGTGTCATATCGGATTTATGTGTTCAAATATGCGAATCGAAGCTAACAACGCTAGCTATGATATGGAATTAAAAAATCAAGATTTTAAAACTCAAGTCCAGAGACATGACGAAATTACCTAATTTGAGGAGTGAGTTGAGAAGAGCTAGTAGGTAAATTAAAATGTTCATACCTGGCTCGTGTCATATCGGATTTATGTGTTCAAATATGCGAATCGAAGCTAACAACGTTAGCTATGATATGGAATTAAAAAATCAAGATTTTGAAACTCAGGTCGAGAGACATGATGAAAATAGCAAACTTGAGGAGGGAGTTGAGAAGAGCCCTTGAGTAAATTAAAATGTTCATACTTGGCTCGTGTGATATCGAATTTTTGTATTCAAACATGCGAATCGAAGCTAACAACGCTAGCTATGATATGGAATTAAAAAATCAAGATTTTAAAACTCAGGTCGAGAGACATGACGAAAATAGCAAACTTGAGGAGGGAGTTGAGAGGAGCCCTTGAGTAAATTAAAATGTTCATACCTGGCTCGTGCGATATCGAATTTTTGTGTTCAAACATGCGAATCGAAGCTAACAACGCTACCTATGATATGGAATTAAAAAATCAAGATTTTAGAACTCAGGTCGAGAGACATGACGAAAATAGCAAGCTTGAGGAGGGAGTTGAGAGGAGCCCTTGAGTAAATTAAAATGTTCATACCTGGCTCGTGTGATATCGGATTTTTGTGTTCAAACATGCGAATCGAAGCTAACAACGCTACCTACGATATGGAATTAAAAAATCAAGATTTTGAAACTCAAGTCCAGAGACATGACGAAATTACCTAATTTGAGGAGTGAGTTGAGAAGAGCTAGTAGGTAAATTTAAATGTTCATACCTGGCTCGTGTCATATCGGATTTATGTGTTCAAATATGAGAATCGAAGCTAACAACGCTAGCTATGATATGGAATTAAAAAATCAAGATTTTAAAACTCAAGTCCAGAGACATGACGAAATTACCTAATTTGAGGAGTGAGTTGAGAAGAGCTAGTAGGTAAATTAAAATGTACATACCTGGCTCGTGTCATATCGGATTTATGTGTTCAAATATGCGAATCGAAGATAACAACGTTAGCTATGATATGGAATTAAAAAATCAAGATTTTGAAACTCAGGTCGAGAGACATGACGAAAATAGCAAACTTGAGGAGGGAGTTGAGAAGAGCCCTTGAGTAAATTAAAACGTTCATACCTGGCTCGTGTGATATCGAATTTTTGTGTTCAAACATGCGAATCGAAGCTAACAACGCTACCTATGATATGGAATTAAAAAATCAAGATTTTAGAACTCAGGTCGAGAGACATGACGAAAATAGCAAGCTTGAGGAGGGAGTTGAGAGGAGCCCTTGAGTAAATTAAAATGTTCATACCTGGCTCGTGTAATATCGAATTTTTCTGTTCAAACATGCGAATCGAAGCTAACAACGCTACCTACGATATGGAATTAAAAAATCAAGATTTTGAAACTCAAGTCCAGAGACATGACGAAATTACCTAATTTGAGGAGTGAGTTGAGAAGAGCTAGTAGGTAAATTTAAATGTTCATACCTGGCTCGTGTCATATCGGATTTATGTGTTCAAATATGAGAATCGAAGCTAACAACGCTAGCTATGATATGGAATTAAAAAATCAAGATTTTAAAACTCAAGTCCAGAGACATGACGAAATTACCTAATTTGAGGAGTGAGTTGAGAAGAGCTAGTAGGTAAATTAAAATGTACATACCTGGCTCGTGTCATATCGGATTTATGTGTTCAAATATGCGAATCGAAGATAACAACGTTAGCTATGATATGGAATTAAAAAATCAAGATTTTGAAACTCAGGTCGAGAGACATGACGAAAATAGCAAACTTGAGGAGGGAGTTGAGAAGAGCCCTTGAGTAAATTAAAACGTTCATACCTGGCTCGTGTGATATCGAATTTTTGTGTTCAAACATGCGAATCGAAGCTAACAACGCTACCTATGATATGGAATTAAAAAATCAAGATTTTAAAACTCAGGTCGAGAGACATGACGAAAATAGCAAACTTGAGGAGGGAGTTGAGAGGAGCCCTTGAGTAAAGTAAAATGTTCATACCTGGCTCGTGTGATATCGAATTTTTGTGTTCAAACATGCGAATCGAAGCTAACAACGCTACCTATGATATGGAATTAAAAAATCAAGATTTTGAAACTCAAGTCCAGAGACATGACGAAAATAGCAAACTTGAGGAGGGAGTTGAGAAGAGCCCTTGAGTAAATTAAAACGTTCATACCTGGCTCGTGTGATATCGAATTTTTGTGTTCAAACATGCGAATCGAAGCTAACAACGCTACCTATGATATGGAATTAAAAAATCAAGATTTTGAAACTCAGGTCGAGAGACATGACGAAAATAGCAAACTTGAGGAGGGAGTTGACAAGAGCCCTTGAGTAAATTAAAATGTTCATACCTGGTTCGTGTGATATCGAATTTTTGTGTTCAAACATGCGAATCGAAGCTAACAACGCTAGCTATGATATGGAATTAAAAAATCAAGATTTTGAAACTCAAGTCCAGAGACATGACGAAATTACCTAATTTGAGGAGTGAGTTGAGAAGAGCTAGTAGGTAAATTTAAATGTTCATACCTGGCTCGTGTCATATCGGATTTATGTGTTCAAATATGCGAATCGAAGCTAACAACGCTAGCTATGATATGGAATTAAAAAATCAAGATTTTAAAACTCAAGTCCAGAGACATGACGAAATTACCTAATTTGAGGAGTGAGTTGAGAAGAGCTAGTAGGTAAATTAAAATGTTCATACCTGGCTCGTGTCATATCGGATTTATGTGTTCAAATATGCGAATCGAAGCTAACAACGTTAGCTATGATATGGAATTAAAAAATCAAGATTTTGAAACTCAGGTCGAGAGACATGATGAAAATAGCAAACTTGAGGAGGGAGTTGAGAAGAGCCCTTGAGTAAATTAAAATGTTCATACTTGGCTCGTGTGATATCGAATTTTTGTATTCAAACATGCGAATCGAAGCTAACAACGCTAGCTATGATATGGAATTAAAAAATCAAGATTTTAAAACTCAGGTCGAGAGACATGACGAAAATAGCAAACTTGAGGAGGGAGTTGAGAGGAGCCCTTGAGTAAAGTAAAATGTTCATACCTGGCTCGTGTGATATCGGATTTTTGTGTTCAAACATGCGAATCGAAGCTAATAACGCTAGCTATGATATGGAATTAAAAAATCAAGATTTTGAAACTCAGGTCGAGAGACATGACGAAAATAGCAAACTTGAGGAGGGAGTTGAGAAGAGCCCTTGAGTAAATTAAAACGTTCATACCTGGCTCGTGTGATATCGAATTTTTGTGTTCAAACATGCGAATCGAAGCTAACAACGCTACCTATGATATGGAATTAAAAAATCAAGATTTTAAAACTCAGGCCGAGAGACATGACGAAAATAGCAAACTTGAGGAGGGAGTTGAGAGGAGCCCTTGAGTAAAGTAAACTGTTCATACCTGGCTCGTGTGCTATCGAATTTTTGTGTTCAAACATGCGAATCGAAGCTAACAACGCTACCTATGATATGGAATTAAAAAATCAAGATTTTGAAACTCAAGTCGAGAGACATGACGAAAATAGCAAACTTGAGGAGGGAGTTGAGAAGAGCTAGTAGGTAAATTAAAATGTTCATACCTGGCTCGTGTCATATCGGATTTATGTGTTCAAATATGCGAATCGAAGCTAACAACGCTAGCTATGATATGGAATTAAAAAATCATGATTTTGAAATTCAGGTCGAGAGACATGACGAAAATAGCAAACTTGAGGAGGGAGTTGAGAAGATCCCTTCAGTAAATTAAAATGTTCATACCTGGCTCGTGTGATATCGAATTTTTGTGTTCAAACATGCGAATCGAAGCTAACAACGCTACCTATGATATGGAATTAAAAAATCAAGATTTTAAAACTCAGGTCGAGAGACATGACGAAAATAGCAAACTTGAGGAGGGAGTTGAGAGGAGCCCTTGAGTAAATTAAAATGTTCATACCTTGCTCGTGTGATATCGGATTTTTGTGTTCAAACATGCAAATCGAAGCTAGCAACGCTAGTTATGATATGGAATTAAAAAATCAGGATTTTGAAACTCAGGTAGAGAGACATGACGAAAATAGCAAACTTGAGGAGGGAGTTGAGAAGAGCCCTTGAGTAAATTAAAATGTTCATACCTGGCTCGTGCGATATCGAATTTTTGTGTTCAAACATGCGAATCGAAGCTAACAACGCTACCTATGATATGGAATTAAAAAATCAAGATTTTAGAACTCAGGTCGAGAGACATGACGAAAATAGCAAGCTTGAGGAGGGAGTTGAGAGGAGCCCTTGAGTAAATTAAAATGTTCATACCTGGCTCGTGTAATATCGAATTTTTCTGTTCAAACATGCGAATCGAAGCTAACAACGCTACCTACGATATGGAATTAAAAAATCAAGATTTTGAAACTCAAGTCCAGAGACATGACGAAATTACCTAATTTGAGGAGTGAGTTGAGAAGAGCTAGTAGGTAAATTTAAATGTTCATACCTGGCTCGTGTCATATCGGATTTATGTGTTCAAATATGAGAATCGAAGCTAACAACGCTAGCTATGATATGGAATTAAAAAATCAAGATTTTAAAACTCAAGTCCAGAGACATGACGAAATTACCTAATTTGAGGAGTGAGTTGAGAAGAGCTAGTAGGTAAATTAAAATGTACATACCTGGCTCGTGTCATATCGGATTTATGTGTTCAAATATGCGAATCGAAGATAAGGAACGTTAGCTATGATATGGAATTAAAAAATCAAGATTTTGAAACTCAGGTCGAGAGACATGACGAAAATAGCAAACTTGAGGAGGGAGTTGAGAGGAGCCCTTGAGTAAATTAAAATGTTCATACCTGGCTCGTGTGATATCGGATTTTTGTGTTCAAACATGCAAATCGAAGCTAACAAGGCTAGCTATGATATGGAATTAAAAAATCAAGATTTTAAAACTCAAGTCCAGAGACATGACGAAAATAGCAAACTTGAGGAGGGAGTTGAGAGGAGCCCTTGAGTAAAGTAAAATGTTCATACCTGGTTCGTGTGATATCGAATTTTTGTGTTCAAACATGCGAATCGAAGCTAACAACGCTACCTATGATATGGAATTAAAAAATCAAGATTTTAAAACTCAGGTCGAGAGACATGACGAAAATAGCAAACTTGAGGAGGGAGTTGAGAGGAGCCCTTGAGTAAATTAAAATGTTCATACCTTGCTCGTGTGATATCGGATTTTTGTGTTCAAACATGCAAATCGAAGCTAGCAACGCTAGTTATGATATGGAATTAAAAAATCAGGATTTTGAAACTCAGGTAGAGAGACATGACGAAAATAGCAAACTTGAGGAGGGAGTTGAGAAGAGCCCTTGAGTAAATTAAAATGTTCATACCTGGCTCGTGCGATATCGAATTTTTGTGTTCAAACATGCGAATCGAAGCTAACAACGCTACCTATGATATGGAATTAAAAAATCAAGATTTTAGAACTCAGGTCGAGAGACATGACGAAAATAGCAAGCTTGAGGAGGGAGTTGAGAGGAGCCCTTGAGTAAATTAAAATGTTCATACCTGGCTCGTGTAATATCGAATTTTTCTGTTCAAACATGCGAATCGAAGCTAACAACGCTACCTACGATATGGAATTAAAAAATCAAGATTTTGAAACTCAAGTCCAGAGACATGACGAAATTACCTAATTTGAGGAGTGAGTTGAGAAGAGCTAGTAGGTAAATTTAAATGTTCATACCTGGCTCGTGTCATATCGGATTTATGTGTTCAAATATGAGAATCGAAGCTAACAACGCTAGCTATGATATGGAATTAAAAAATCAAGATTTTAAAACTCAAGTCCAGAGACATGACGAAATTACCTAATTTGAGGAGTGAGTTGAGAAGAGCTAGTAGGTAAATTAAAATGTACATACCTGGCTCGTGTCATATCGGATTTATGTGTTCAAATATGCGAATCGAAGATAACAACGTTAGCTATGATATGGAATTAAAAAATCAAGATTTTGAAACTCAGGTCGAGAGACATGACGAAAATAGCAAACTTGAGGAGGGAGTTGAGAAGAGCCCTTGAGTAAATTAAAACGTTCATACCTGGCTCGTGTGATATCGAATTTTTGTGTTCAAACATGCGAATCGAAGCTAACAACGCTACCTATGATATGGAATTAAAAAATCAAGATTTTAAAACTCAGGTCGAGAGACATGACGAAAATAGCAAACTTGAGGAGGGAGTTGAGAGGAGCCCTTGAGTAAAGTAAAATGTTCATACCTGGCTCGTGTGATATCGAATTTTTGTGTTCAAACATGCGAATCGAAGCTAACAACGCTACCTATGATATGGAATTAAAAAATCAAGATTTTGAAACTCAAGTCCAGAGACATGACGAAAATAGCAAACTTGAGGAGGGAGTTGAGAAGAGCCCTTGAGTAAATTAAAACGTTCATACCTGGCTCGTGTGATATCGAATTTTTGTGTTCAAACATGCGAATCGAAGCTAACAACGCTACCTATGATATGGAATTAAAAAATCAAGATTTTGAAACTCAGGTCGAGAGACATGACGAAAATAGCAAACTTGAGGAGGGAGTTGACAAGAGCCCTTGAGTAAATTAAAATGTTCATACCTGGTTCGTGTGATATCGAATTTTTGTGTTCAAACATGCGAATCGAAGCTAACAACGCTAGCTATGATATGGAATTAAAAAATCAAGATTTTGAAACTCAAGTCCAGAGACATGACGAAATTACCTAATTTGAGGAGTGAGTTGAGAAGAGCTAGTAGGTAAATTTAAATGTTCATACCTGGCTCGTGTCATATCGGATTTATGTGTTCAAATATGCGAATCGAAGCTAACAACGCTAGCTATGATATGGAATTAAAAAATCAAGATTTTAAAACTCAAGTCCAGAGACATGACGAAATTACCTAATTTGAGGAGTGAGTTGAGAAGAGCTAGTAGGTAAATTAAAATGTTCATACCTGGCTCGTGTCATATCGGATTTATGTGTTCAAATATGCGAATCGAAGCTAACAACGTTAGCTATGATATGGAATTAAAAAATCAAGATTTTGAAACTCAGGTCGAGAGACATGATGAAAATAGCAAACTTGAGGAGGGAGTTGAGAAGAGCCCTTGAGTAAATTAAAATGTTCATACTTGGCTCGTGTGATATCGAATTTTTGTATTCAAACATGCGAATCGAAGCTAACAACGCTAGCTATGATATGGAATTAAAAAATCAAGATTTTAAAACTCAGGTCGAGAGACATGACGAAAATAGCAAACTTGAGGAGGGAGTTGAGAGGAGCCCTTGAGTAAAGTAAAATGTTCATACCTGGCTCGTGTGATATCGGATTTTTGTGTTCAAACATGCGAATCGAAGCTAATAACGCTAGCTATGATATGGAATTAAAAAATCAAGATTTTGAAACTCAGGTCGAGAGACATGACGAAAATAGCAAACTTGAGGAGGGAGTTGAGAAGAGCCCTTGAGTAAATTAAAACGTTCATACCTGGCTCGTGTGATATCGAATTTTTGTGTTCAAACATGCGAATCGAAGCTAACAACGCTACCTATGATATGGAATTAAAAAATCAAGATTTTAAAACTCAGGCCGAGAGACATGACGAAAATAGCAAACTTGAGGAGGGAGTTGAGAGGAGCCCTTGAGTAAAGTAAAATGTTCATACCTGGCTCGTGTGCTATCGAATTTTTGTGTTCAAACATGCGAATCGAAGCTAACAACGCTACCTATGATATGGAATTAAAAAATCAAGATTTTGAAACTCAAGTCGAGAGACATGACGAAAATAGCAAACTTGAGGAGGGAGTTGAGAAGAGCTAGTAGGTAAATTAAAATGTTCATACCTGGCTCGTGTCATATCGGATTTATGTGTTCAAATATGCGAATCGAAGCTAACAACGCTAGCTATGATATGGAATTAAAAAATCATGATTTTGAAATTCAGGTCGAGAGACATGACGAAAATAGCAAACTTGAGGAGGGAGTTGAGAAGATCCCTTCAGTAAATTAAAATGTTCATACCTGGCTCGTGTGATATCGAATTTTTGTGTTCAAACATGCGAATCGAAGCTAACAACGCTACCTATGATATGGAATTAAAAAATCAAGATTTTAAAACTCAGGTCGAGAGACATGACGAAAATAGCAAACTTGAGGAGGGAGTTGAGAGGAGCCCTTGAGTAAATTAAAATGTTCATACCTTGCTCGTGTGATATCGGATTTTTGTGTTCAAACATGCAAATCGAAGCTAGCAACGCTAGTTATGATATGGAATTAAAAAATCAGGATTTTGAAACTCAGGTAGAGAGACATGACGAAAATAGCAAACTTGAGGAGGGAGTTGAGAAGAGCCCTTGAGTAAATTAAAATGTTCATACCTGGCTCGTGCGATATCGAATTTTTGTGTTCAAACATGCGAATCGAAGCTAACAACGCTACCTATGATATGGAATTAAAAAATCAAGATTTTAGAACTCAGGTCGAGAGACATGACGAAAATAGCAAGCTTGAGGAGGGAGTTGAGAGGAGCCCTTGAGTAAATTAAAATGTTCATACCTGGCTCGTGTAATATCGAATTTTTCTGTTCAAACATGCGAATCGAAGCTAACAACGCTACCTACGATATGGAATTAAAAAATCAAGATTTTGAAACTCAAGTCCAGAGACATGACGAAATTACCTAATTTGAGGAGTGAGTTGAGAAGAGCTAGTAGGTAAATTTAAATGTTCATACCTGGCTCGTGTCATATCGGATTTATGTGTTCAAATATGAGAATCGAAGCTAACAACGCTAGCTATGATATGGAATTAAAAAATCAAGATTTTAAAACTCAAGTCCAGAGACATGACGAAATTACCTAATTTGAGGAGTGAGTTGAGAAGAGCTAGTAGGTAAATTAAAATGTACATACCTGGCTCGTGTCATATCGGATTTATGTGTTCAAATATGCGAATCGAAGATAAGGAACGTTAGCTATGATATGGAATTAAAAAATCAAGATTTTGAAACTCAGGTCGAGAGACATGACGAAAATAGCAAACTTGAGGAGGGAGTTGAGAAGAGCCCTTGAGTAAATTAAAACGTTCATACCTGGCTCGTGTGATATCGAATTTTTGTGTTCAAACATGCGAATCGAAGCTAACAACGCTACCTATGATATGGAATTAAAAAATCAAGATTTTAAAACTCAGGTCGAGAGACATGACGAAAATAGCAAACTTGAGGAGGGAGTTGAGAGGAGCCCTTGAGTAAAGTAAAATGTTCATACCTGGCTCGTGTGATATCGAATTTTTGTGTTCAAACATGCGAATCGAAGCTAACAACGCTACCTATGATATGGAATTAAAAAATCAAGATTTTGAAACTCAAGTCGAGAGACATGACGAAAATAGCAAACTTGAGGAGGGAGTTGAGAAGAGCTAGTAGGTAAATTAAAATGTTCATACCTGGCTCGTGTCATATCGGATTTATGTGTTCAAACATGCGAATCGAAGCTAACAACGCTACCTATGATATGGAATTAAAAAATCAAGATTTTGAAACTCAGGTCGAGAGACATGACGAAAATAGCAAACTTGAGGAGGGAGTTGACAAGAGCCCTTGAGTAAATTAAAATGTTCATACCTGGTTCGTGTGATATCGAATTTTTGTGTTCAAACATGCGAATCGAAGCTAACAACGCTAGCTATGATATGGAATTAAAAAATCAAGATTTTGAAACTCAAGTCCAGAGACATGACGAAATTACCTAATTTGAGGAGTGAGTTGAGAAGAGCTAGTAGGTAAATTTAAATGTTCATACCTGGCTCGTGTCATATCGGATTTATGTGTTCAAATATGCGAATCGAAGCTAACAACGCTAGCTATGATATGGAATTAAAAAATCAAGATTTTAAAACTCAAGTCCAGAGACATGACGAAATTACCTAATTTGAGGAGTGAGTTGAGAAGAGCTAGTAGGTAAATTAAAATGTTCATACCTGGCTCGTGTCATATCGGATTTATGTGTTCAAATATGCGAATCGAAGCTAACAACGTTAGCTATGATATGGAATTAAAAAATCAAGATTTTGAAACTCAGGTCGAGAGACATGATGAAAATAGCAAACTTGAGGAGGGAGTTGAGAAGAGCCCTTGAGTAAATTAAAATGTTCATACTTGGCTCGTGTGATATCGAATTTTTGTATTCAAACATGCGAATCGAAGCTAACAACGCTAGCTATGATATGGAATTAAAAAATCAAGATTTTAAAACTCAGGTCGAGAGACATGACGAAAATAGCAAACTTGAGGAGGGAGTTGAGAGGAGCCCTTGAGTAAAGTAAAATGTTCATACCTGGCTCGTGTGATATCGGATTTTTGTGTTCAAACATGCGAATCGAAGCTAATAACGCTAGCTATGATATGGAATTAAAAAATCAAGATTTTGAAACTCAGGTCGAGAGACATGACGAAAATAGCAAACTTGAGGAGGGAGTTGAGAAGAGCCCTTGAGTAAATTAAAACGTTCATACCTGGCTCGTGTGATATCGAATTTTTGTGTTCAAACATGCGAATCGAAGCTAACAACGCTACCTATGATATGGAATTAAAAAATCAAGATTTTAAAACTCAGGCCGAGAGACATGACGAAAATAGCAAACTTGAGGAGGGAGTTGAGAGGAGCCCTTGAGTAAAGTAAAATGTTCATACCTGGCTCGTGTGCTATCGAATTTTTGTGTTCAAACATGCGAATCGAAGCTAACAACGCTACCTATGATATGGAATTAAAAAATCAAGATTTTGAAACTCAAGTCGAGAGACATGACGAAAATAGCAAACTTGAGGAGGGAGTTGAGAAGAGCTAGTAGGTAAATTAAAATGTTCATACCTGGCTCGTGTCATATCGGATTTATGTGTTCAAATATGCGAATCGAAGCTAACAACGCTAGCTATGATATGGAATTAAAAAATCATGATTTTGAAATTCAGGTCGAGAGACATGACGAAAATAGCAAACTTGAGGAGGGAGTTGAGAAGATCCCTTGAGTAAATTAAAATGTTCATACCTGGCTCGTGTGATATCGAATTTTTGTGTTCAAACATGCGAATCGAAGCTAACAACGCTACCTATGATATGGAATTAAAAAATCAAGATTTTAAAACTCAGGTCGAGAGACATGACGAAAATAGCAAACTTGAGGAGGGAGTTGAGAGGAGCCCTTGAGTAAATTAAAATGTTCATACCTTGCTCGTGTGATATCGGATTTTTGTGTTCAAACATGCAAATCGAAGCTAGCAACGCTAGTTATGATATGGAATTAAAAAATCAGGATTTTGAAACTCAGGTAGAGAGACATGACGAAAATAGCAAACTTGAGGAGGGAGTTGAGAAGAGCCCTTGAGTAAATTAAAATGTTCATACCTGGCTCGTGCGATATCGAATTTTTGTGTTCAAACATGCGAATCGAAGCTAACAACGCTACCTATGATATGGAATTAAAAAATCAAGATTTTAGAACTCAGGTCGAGAGACATGACGAAAATAGCAAGCTTGAGGAGGGAGTTGAGAGGAGCCCTTGAGTAAATTAAAATGTTCATACCTGGCTCGTGTAATATCGAATTTTTCTGTTCAAACATGCGAATCGAAGCTAACAACGCTACCTACGATATGGAATTAAAAAATCAAGATTTTGAAACTCAAGTCCAGAGACATGACGAAATTACCTAATTTGAGGAGTGAGTTGAGAAGAGCTAGTAGGTAAATTTAAATGTTCATACCTGGCTCGTGTCATATCGGATTTATGTGTTCAAATATGAGAATCGAAGCTAACAACGCTAGCTATGATATGGAATTAAAAAATCAAGATTTTAAAACTCAAGTCCAGAGACATGACGAAATTACCTAATTTGAGGAGTGAGTTGAGAAGAGCTAGTAGGTAAATTAAAATGTACATACCTGGCTCGTGTCATATCGGATTTATGTGTTCAAATATGCGAATCGAAGATAAGGAACGTTAGCTATGATATGGAATTAAAAAATCAAGATTTTGAAACTCAGGTCGAGAGACATGACGAAAATAGCAAACTTGAGGAGGGAGTTGAGAAGAGCCCTTGAGTAAATTAAAACGTTCATACCTGGCTCGTGTGATATCGAATTTTTGTGTTCAAACATGCGAATCGAAGCTAACAACGCTACCTATGATATGGAATTAAAAAATCAAGATTTTAAAACTCAGGTCGAGAGACATGACGAAAATAGCAAACTTGAGGAGGGAGTTGAGAGGAGCCCTTGAGTAAAGTAAAATGTTCATACCTGGCTCGTGTGATATCGAATTTTTGTGTTCAAACATGCGAATCGAAGCTAACAACGCTACCTATGATATGGAATTAAAAAATCAAGATTTTGAAACTCAAGTCGAGAGACATGACGAAAATAGCAAACTTGAGGAGGGAGTTGAGAAGAGCTAGTAGGTAAATTAAAATGTTCATACCTGGCTCGTGTCATATCGGATTTATGTGTTCAAATATGCGAATCGAAGCTAACAACGCTAGCTATGATATGGAATTAAAAAATCAAGATTTTGAAATTCAGGTCGAGAGACATGACGAAAATAGCAAACTTGAGGAGGGAGTTGAGAAGATCCCTTGAGTAAATTAAAATGTTCATACCTGGCTCGTGTAATATCGAATTTTTGTGTTCAAACATCCGAATCGAAGCGAACAATGCTAGCTATGATATGGAATTAAAAAATCAAGATTTTAAAACTCAAGTCCAGAGACATGACGAAAATAGCAAACTTGAGGAGGGAGTTGAGAGGAGCCCTTGAGTAAAGTAAAATGTTCATACCTGGCTCGTGTGATATTGGATTTTTGTGTTCAAACATGCGAATCGAAGCTGGCGACGCTTCCTATGACATGGAATTAAAAAATCAAGATTTTGAAACTCAGGTCGAGAGACATGACGAAAATAACAAACCTTAGGAGGGAGTTGAGAGGAGCCCTTGAGTAAATTAAAATGTTCATACCTGGCTCGTGTGATATCGGATTTTTGTGTTCAAACATGCAAATCGAAGCTAACAATGCTAGCTATGATATGGAATTAAAAAATCAAGATTTTAAAACTCAAGTCCAGAGACATGACGAAAATAGCAAACTTGAGGAGGGAGTTGAGAGGAGCCCTTGAGTAAAGTAAAATGTTCATACCTGGCTCGTGTGATATTCGATTTTTGTGTTCAAACATGCGAATCGAAGCTGGCGACGCTTCCTATGACATGGAATTAAAAAATCAAGATTTTGAAACTCAGGTCCAGAGACATGACGAAAATAGCAAACTTGAGGAGGGAGTTGAGAAGATCCCTTGAGTAAATTAAAATGTTCATACCTGGCTCGTGTGATATCGAATTTTTGTGTTCAAACATCCGAATCGAAGCGAACAATGCTAGCTATGATATGGAATTAAAAAATCAAGATTTTAAAACTCAAGTCCAGAGACATGACGAAAATAGCAAACTTGAGGAGGGAGTTGAGAGGAGCCCTTGAGAAAAGTAAAATGTTCATACCTGGCTCGTGTGATATTGGATTTTTGTGTTCAAACATGCGAATCGAAGCTGGCGACGCTTCCTATGACATAGAATTAAAAAATCAAGATTTTGAAACTCAGGTCGAGAGACATGACGAAAATAACAAACCTTAGGAGGGAGTTGAGAGGAGCCCTTGAGTAAAGTAAAATGTTCATACCTGGCTCGTGTGATATCGGATTTTTGTGTTCAAACATGCAAATCGAAGCTAACAATGCTAGCTATGATATGGAATTAAAAAATCAAGATTTTAAAACTCAAGTCCAGAGACATGACGAAAATAGCAAACTTGAGGAGGGAGTTGAGAGGAGCCCTTGAGTAAAGTAAAATGTTCATACCTGGCTCGTGTGATATTGGATTTTTGTGTTCAAACATGCGAATCGAAGCTGGCGACGCTTCCTATGACATGGAATTAAAAAATCAAGATTTTGAAACTCAGGTCGAGAGACATGACGAAAATAACAAACCTTAGGAGGGAGTTGAGAGGAGCCCTTGAGTAAATTAAAATGTTCATACCTGGCTCGTGTGATATCGGATTTTTGTGTTCAAACATGCAAATCGAAGCTAACAATGCTAGCTATGATATGGAATTAAAAAATCAAGATTTTAAAACTCAAGTCCAGAGACATGACGAAATTACCTAATTTGAGGAGTGAGTTGAGAAGAGCTAGTAGGTAAATTTAAATGTTCATACCTGGCTCGTGTGATATCGGATTTATGTGTTCAAATATGCGAATCGAAGCTAACAACGCTAGCTATGATATGGAATAAAAAAATCAAGATTTTGAAACTCAGGTCGAGAGACATGACGAAAATAGCAAACTTGAGGAGGGAGTTGAGAAGAGCCCTTGAGTAAATTAAAACGTTCATACCTTGCTCGTGTGATATCGAATTTTTGTGTTCAAACATGCGAATCGAAGCTAACAACGCTACCTATGATATGGAATTAAAAAATCAAGATTTTAAAATTCAGGTCGAGAGACATGACGAAAATAGCAAACTTGAGGAGGGAGTTGAGAGGAGCCCTTGAGTAAAGTAAAATGTTCATACCTGGCTCGTGTGATATCGAATTTTTGTGTTCAAACATGCGAATCGAAGCTAACAACGCTACCTATGATATGGAATTAAAAAATCAAGATTTTAAAACTCAGGTCGAGAGACATTACGAAAATAGCAAACTTGAGGAGGGAGTTGAGAGGAGCCCTTGAGTAAATTAAAATGTTCATACCTTGCTCGTGTGATATCGGATTTTTGTGTTCAAACATGCAAATCGAAGCTAGCAACGCTAGCTATGATATGGAATTAAAAAATCAGGATTTTGAAACTCAGGTAGAGAGACATGACGAAAATAGCAAACTTGAGGAGGGAGTTGAGAAGAGCCCTTGAGTAAATTAAAATTTTCATACCTGGCTCGTGCGATATCGAATTTTTGTGTTCAAACATGCGAATCGAAGCTAACAACGCTACCTATGATATGGAATTAAAAAATCAAGATTTTAGAACTCAGGTCGAGAGACATGACGAAAATAGCAAGCTTGAGGAGGGAGTTGAGAGGAGCCCTTGAGTAAATTAAAATGTTCATACCTGGCTCGTGTGATATCGAATTTTTCTATTCAAACATGCGAATCGAAGCTAACAACGCTACCTAAGATATGGAATTAAAAAATCAAGATTTTGAAACTCAAGTCCAGAGACATGACGAAATTACCTAATTTGAGGAGTGAGTTGAGAAGAGCTAGTAGGTAAATTTAAATGTTCATACCTGGCTCGTGTGATATCGGATTTATGCGAATCGAAGCTAACAACGCTACCTATGATATGGAATTAAAAAATCAAGCTTTTGAAACTCAAGTCGAGAGAAATGACGAAAATAGCAAACTTGAGGAGGGAGTTGAGAAGAGCTAGTAGGTAAATTTAAATGTTCATACCTGGCTCGTGTCATATCGGATTTATGTGTTCAAATATGCGAATCGAAGCTAACAACGCTAGCTATGATATGGAATTAAAAAATCTAGATTTTAAAACTCAAGTCCAGAGACATGACGAAATTACCTAATTTGAGGAGTGAGTTGAGAAGAGCTAGTAGGTAAATTTAAATGTTCATACCTGGCTCGTGTCATATCGGATTTATGTGTTCAAATATGTGAATCGAAGCTAACAACGTTAGCTATGATATGGAATTAAAAAATCAAGATTTTGAAACTCAGGTCGAGAGACATGAAGAAAATAGCAAACTTGAGGAGGGAGTTGAGAAGAGCCCTTGAGTAAATTAAAATGTTCATACCTGGCTCGTGTGATATCGAATTTTTGTGTTCAAACATGCGAATCGAAGCTAACAACGCTACCTATGATATGGAATTAAAAAATCAAGATTTTAAACCTCAAGTCCAGAGACATGACGAAATTACCTAATTTGAGGAGTGAGTTGAGAAGAGCTAGTAGGTAAATTTAAATGTTCATACCTGGCTCGTGTCATATCGGATTTATGTGTTCAAATATGTGAATCGAAGCTAACAACGTTAGCTATGATATGGAATTAAAAAACCAAGATTTTGAAACTCAGGTCGAGAGACATGAAGAAAATAGCAAACTTGAGGAGGGAGTTGAGAAGAGCCCTTGAGTAAATTAAAATGTTCATACTTGGCTCGTGTGATATCGAATTTTTGTGTTCAAACATGCAAATCGAAGCTAGGAATGCTAGCTATGATATGGAATTAAAAAATCAGGATTTTGAAACTCAGGTCGAGAGACATGACGAAAATAGCAAACTTGAGGAGGGAGTTGAGAGGAGCCCTTGAGTAAAGTAAAATGTTCATACCTAGCTCGTGTGATATTGGATTTTTGTGTTCAAACATGCGAATGGAAGCTGGCGACGCTTCCTATGATATGGAATTAAAAAATCAAGATTTTGAAACTCAGGTCGAGAGACATGACGAAAATAACAAACCTTAGGAGGGAGTTGAGAGGAGCCCTTGAGTAAATTAAAATGTTCATACCTGGCTCGTGTGATATCGGATTTTTGTGTTCAAACATGCAAATCGAAGCTAACAATGCTAGCTATGATATGGAATTAAAAAATCAAGATTTTAAAACTCAAGTCCAGAGACATGACGAAATTACCTAATTTGAGGAGTGAGTTGAGAAGAGCTAGTAGGTAAATTTAAATGTTCATACCTAGCTCGTGTGATATCGGATTTATGTGTTCAAATATGCGAATCGAAGCTAACAACGCTAGCTATGATATGGAATTAAAAAATCAAGATTGTGAAACTCAGGTCGAGAGACATGACGAAAATAGCAAACTTGAGGAGGGAGTTGAGAAGAGCCCTTGAGTAAATTAAAACGTTCATACCTGGCTCGTGCGATATCGAATTTTTGTGTTCAAACATGCGAATCGAAGCTAACAACGCTACCTATGATATGGAATTAAAAAATCAAGATTTTAGAACTCAGGTCGAGAGACATGACGAAAATAGCAAGCTTGAGGAGGGACTTGAGAGGAGCCCTTGAGTAAATTAAAATGTTCATACCTGGCTCGTGTGATATCGAATTTTTCTGTTCAAACATGCGAATCGAAGCTAACAACGCTACCTAAGATATGGAATTAAAAAATCAAGATTTTGAAACTCAAGTCCAGAGGCATGACGAAATTACCTAATTTGAGGAGTGAGTTGAGAAGAGCTAGTAGGTAAATTTAAATGTTCATACCTGGCTCGTGTGATATCGGATTTATGTGTTCAAATATGCGAATCGAAGCTAACAACGCTACCTATGATATGGAATTAAAAAATCAAGCTTTTGAAACTCAAGTCGAGAGAAATGACGAAAATAGCAAACTTGAGGAGGGAGTTGAGAAGAGCTAGTAGGTAAATTTAAATGTTCATACCTGGCTCGTGTCATATCGGATTTATGTGTTCAAATATGCGAATCGAAGCTAACAACGCTAGCTATGATATGGAATTAAAAAATCTAGATTTTAAAACTCAAGTCCAGAGACATGACGAAATTACCTAATTTGAGGAGTGAGTTGAGAAGAGCTAGTAGGTAAATTTAAATGTTCATACCTGGCTCGTGTCATATCGGATTTATGTGTTCAAATATGTGAATCGAAGCTAACAACGTTAGCTATGATATGGAATTAAAAAATCAAGATTTTGAAACTCAGGTCGAGAGACATGAAGAAAATAGCAAACTTGAGGAGGGAGTTGAGAAGAGCCCTTGAGTAAATTAAAATGTTCATACTTGGCTCGTGTGATATCGAATTTTTGTGTTCAAACATGCGAATCGAAGCTAACAACGCTAGCTATGATATGGAATTAAAAAATCAAGATTTTAAACCTCAAGTCCAGAGACATGACGAAATTACCTAATTTGAGGAGTGAGTTGAGAAGAGCTAGTAGGTAAATTTAAATGTTCATACCTGGCTCGTGTCATATCGGATTTATGTGTTCAAATATGTGAATCGAAGCTAACAACGTTAGCTATGATATGGAATTAAAAAACCAAGATTTTGAAACTCAGGTCGAGAGACATGAAGAAAATAGCAAACTTGAGGAGGGAGTTCAGAAGAGCCCTTGAGTAAATTAAAATGTTCATACTTGGCTCGTGTGATATCGAATTTTTGTGTTCAAACATGCAAATCGAAGCTAGCAATGCTAGCTATGATATGGAATTAAAAAATCAGGATTTTGAAACTCAGGTCGAGAGACATGACGAAAATAGCAAACTTGAGGAGGGAGTTGAGAGGAGCCCTTGAGTAAAGTAAAATGTTCATACCTAGCTCGTGTGATATTGGATTTTTGTGTTCAAACATGCGAATGGAAGCTGGCGACGCTTCCTATGATATGGAATTAAAAAATCAAGATTTTGAAACTCAGGTCGAGAGACATGACGAAAATAACAAACCTTAGGAGGGAGTTGAGAGGAGCCCTTGAGTAAATTAAAATGTTCATACCTGGCTCGTGTGATATCGGATTTTTGTGTTCAAACATGCAAATCGAAGCTAACAATGCTAGCTATGATATGGAATTAAAAAATCAAGATTTTAAAACTCAAGTCCAGAGACATGACGAAATTACCTAATTTGAGGAGTGAGTTGAGAAGAGCTAGTAGGTAAATTTAAATGTTCATACCTGGCTCGTGTGATATCGGATTTATGTGTTCAAATATGCGAATCGAAGCTAACAACGCTAGCTATGATATGGAATTAAAAAATCAAGATTGTGAAACTCAGGTCGAGAGACATGACGAAAATAGCAAACTTGAGGAGGGAGTTGAGAAGAGCCCTTGAGTAAATTAAAACGTTCATACCTGGCTCGTGCGATATCGAATTTTTGTGTTCAAACATGCGAATCGAAGCTAACAACGCTACCTATGATATGGAATTAAAAAATCAAGATTTTAGAACTCAGGTCGAGAGACATGACGAAAATAGCAAGCTTGAGGAGGGACTTGAGAGGAGCCCTTGAGTAAATTAAAATGTTCATACCTGGCTCGTGTGATATCGAATTTTTCTGTTCAAACATGCGAATCGAAGCTAACAACGCTACCTAAGATATGGAATTAAAAAATCAAGATTTTGAAACTCAAGTCCAGAGACATGACGAAATTACCTAATTTGAGGAGTGAGTTGAGAAGAGCTAGTAGGTAAATTTAAATGTTCATACCTGGCTCGTGTGATATCGGATTTATGTGTTCAAATATGCGAATCGAAGCTAACAACGCTACCTATGATATGGAATTAAAAAATCAAGCTTTTGAAACTCAAGTCGAGAGAAATGACGAAAATAGCAAACTTGAGGAGGGAGTTGAGAAGAGCTAGTAGGTAAATTTAAATGTTCATACCTGGCTCGTGTCATATCGGATTTATGTGTTCAAATATGCGAATCGAAGCTAACAACGCTAGCTATGATATGGAATTAAAAAATCTAGATTTTAAAACTCAAGTCCAGAGACATGACGAAATTACCTAATTTGAGGAGTGAGTTGAGAAGAGCTAGTAGGTAAATTTAAATGTTCATACCTGGCTCGTGTCATATCGGATTTATGTGTTGAAATATGTGAATCGAAGCTAACAACGTTAGCTATGATATGGAATTAAAAAATCAAGATTTTGAAACTCAGGTCGAGAGACATGAAGAAAATAGCAAACTTGAGGAGGGAGTTGAGAAGAGCCCTTGAGTAAATTAAAATGTTCATACTTGGCTCGTGTGATATCGAATTTTTGTGTTCAAACATGCGAATCGAAGCTAACAACGCTAGCTATGATATGGAATTAAAAAATCAAGATTTTAAACCTCAAGTCCAGAGACATTACGAAATTACCTAATTTGAGGAGTGAGTTGAGAAGAGCTAGTAGGTAAATTTAAATGTTCATACCTGGCTCGTGTCATATCGGATTTATGTGTTCAAATATGTGAATCGAAGCTAACAACGTTAGCTATGATATGGAATTAAAAAACCAAGATTTTGAAACTCAGGTCGAGAGACATGAAGAAAATAGCAAACTTGAGGAGGGAGTTCAGAAGAGCCCTTGAGTAAATTAAAATGTTCATACTTGGCTCGTGTGATATCGAATTTTTGTGTTCAAACATGCAAATCGAAGCTAGCAATGCTAGCTATGATATGGAATTAAAAAATCAGGATTTTGAAACTCAGGTCGAGAGACATGACGAAAATAGCAAACTTGAGGAGGGAGTTGAGAGGAGCCCTTGAGTAAAGTAAAATGTTCATACCTAGCTCGTGTGATATTGGATTTTTGTGTTCAAACATGCGAATGGAAGCTGGCGACGCTTCCTATGATATGGAATTAAAAAATCAAGATTTTGAAACTCAGGTCGAGAGACATGACGAAAATAACAAACCTTAGGAGGGAGTTGAGAGGAGCCCTTGAGTAAATTAAAATGTTCATACCTGGCTCGTGTGATATCGGATTTTTGTGTTCAAACATGCAAATCGAAGCTAACAATGCTAGCTATGATATGGAATTAAAAAATCAAGATTTTAAAACTCAAGTCCAGAGACATGACGAAATTACCTAATTTGAGGAGTGAGTTGAGAAGAGCTAGTAGGTAAATTTAAATGTTCATACCTGGCTCGTGTGATATCGGATTTATGTGTTCAAATATGCGAATCGAAGCTAACAACGCTAGCTATGATATGGAATTAAAAAATCAAGATTGTGAAACTCAGGTCGAGAGACATGACGAAAATAGCAAACTTGAGGAGGGAGTTGAGAAGAGCCCTTGAGTAAATTAAAACGTTCATACCTGGCTCGTGTGATATCGAATTTTTGTGTTCAAACATGCGAATCGAAGCTAACAACGCTACCTATGATATGGAATTAAAAAATCAAGATTTTAAAACTCAGGTCGAGAGACATGACGAAAATAGCAAACTTGAGGAGGGAGTTGAGAGGAGCCCTTGAGTAAAGTAAAATGTTCATACCTGCCTGGTGTGATATCGAATTTTTGTGTTCAAACATGCGAATCGAAGCTAACAACGCTACCTATGATATGGAATTAAAAAATCAAGATTTTGAAACTCAAGTCGAGAGACATGACGAAAATAGCAAACTTGAGGAGGGAGTTGAGAAGAGCTAGTAGGTAAATTAAAATGTTCATACCTGGCTCGTGTCATATCGGATTTATGTGTTCAAATATGCGAATCGAAGCTAACAACGCTAGCTATGATATGGAATTAAAAAATCAAGATTTTGAAATTCAGGTCGAGAGACATGACGAAAATAGCAAACTTGAGGAGGGAGTTGAGAAGATCCCTTGAGTAAATTAAAATGTTCATACCTGGCTCGTGTGATATCGAATTTTTGTGTTCAAACATGCGAATCGAAGGTAACAACGCTACCTATGATATGGAATTAAAAAATCAAGATTTTAAAACTCAGGTCGAGAGACATGACGAAAATAGCAAACTTGAGGAGGGAGTTGAGAGGAGCCCTTGAGTAAATTAAAATGTTCATACCTTGCTCGTGTGATATCGGATTTTTGTGTTCAAACATGCAAATCGAAGCTGCCAACGCTAGGTATGATATGGAATTAAAAAATCAGGATTTTGAAACTCAGGTAGAGAGACATGACGAAAATAGCAAACTTGAGGAGGGAGTTGAGAAGAGCCCTTGAGTAAATTAAAATGTTCATACCTGGCTCGTGCGATATCGAATTTTTGTGTTCAAACATGCAAATCGAAGCTGGCGACGCTACCTATGATATGGAATTAAAAAATCAAGATTTTGAAACTCAGGTCGAGAGACATAACGAAATTAGCAAACTTGAGGAGGGAGTTGAGAGGAGCCCATGAGTAAATTAAAATGTTCATACCTGGCTCGTGCGATATCGAATTTTTGTGTTCAAACATGCGAATCGAAGCTAACAACGCTACCTATGATATGGAATTAAAAAATCAAGATTTTAGAACTCAGGTCGAGAGACATGACGAAAATAGCAAGCTTGAGGAGGGAGTTGAGAGGAGCCCTTGAGTAAATTAAAATGTTCATACCTGGCTCGTGTGATATCGAATTTTTCTGTTCAAACATGCGAATCGAAGCTAACAACGCTACCTAAGATATGGAATTAAAAAATCAAGATTTTGAAACTCAAGTCCAGAGACATGACGAAATTACCTAATTTGAGGAGTGAGTTGAGAAGAGCTAGTAGGTAAATTTAAATGTTCATACCTGGCTCGTGTGATATCGGATTTATGTGTTCAAATATGCGAATCGAAGCTAACAACGCTACCTATGATATGGAATTAAAAAATCAAGATTTTGAAACTCAGGTCGAGAGACATGACGAAAATAGCAAACTTGAGGAGGGAGTTGAGAGGAGCCCTTGAGTAAATTAAAATGTTCATACCTGGCTCGTGTGATATCCGATTTTTGTGTTCAAACATGCGAATCGAAGCTAACAACGCTAGCTATGATATGGAATTAAAAAATCAAGAATTTGAAACTCAGGTCGAGAGATGTGACGAAATTACCAAATTTGAGGAGTGATTTGAGAGGAGCCCTTGAGTAAATTAAAATGTTCATACCTGGCTCGTGTGATATCGGATTTTTGTGTTCAAACATGCGAATCGAAGCTGGCGACGCTACCTATGATATGGAATTAAAAAATCAAGATTTTGAAACTCAGGTCGAGAGACATGATTAAAATAGCAAACTTGAGGAGGGAGTTGAGAGGAGCCCTTGAGTAAAGTAAAATGTTCATACCTGGCTCGTGTGATATCGAATTTTTGTGTTCAAACATGCGAATCGAAGCTAACAACGCTACCTATGATATGGAATTAAAAAATCAAGATTTTGAAACTCAAGTCGAGAGACATGACGAAAATAGCAAACTTGAGGAGGGAGTTGAGAAGAGCTAGTAGGTAAATTAAAATGTTCATACCTGGCTCGTGTCATATCGGATTTATGTGTTCAAATATGCGAATCGAAGCTAACATCGCTAGCTATGATATGGAATTAAAAAATCAAGATTTTGAAATTCAGGTCGAGAGACATGACGAAAATAGCAAACTTGAGGAGGGAGTTGAGAAGATCCCTTGAGTAAATTAAAATGTTCATACCTGGCTCGTGTGATATCGAATTTTTGTGTTCAAACATGCGAATCGAAGCTAACAACGCTACCTATGATATGGAATTAAAAAATCAAGATTTTAAAACTCAGGTCGAGAGACATGACGAAAATAGCAAACTTGAGGAGGGAGTTGAGAGGAGCCCTTGAGTAAATTAAAATGTTCATACCTGGCTCGTGTGATATCGGATTTTTGTGTTCAAACATGCAAATCGAAGCTAGCAACGCTAGCTATGATATGGAATTAAAAAATCAGAATTTTGAAACTCAGGTCGAGAGACATGACGAAAATAGCAAACTTGAGGAGGGAGTTGAGAGGAGCCCTTGAGTAAAGTAAAATGTTCATACCTGGCTCGTGTCATATCGGATTTTTGTGTTCAAACATGCGAATCAAAGCTCGCGACGCTAGCTATGATATGGAATTAAAAAATCAAGATTTTGAAACTCAGGTTGAGAGACATGACGAAAATAACAAACTTGAGGAGGGAGTTGAGAAGAGCCCTTGAGTAAATCAAAATGTTCATACCTGGCTCGGTTGATATCGGATTTTTGTGTTCAAACATGCGAATCGAAGTTAACAACGCTACCTATGATATGGAATTAAAAAATCAAGATTTTGAAACTCAGGTCGAGAGACATGACGAAAATAGCAAACTTGAGGAAGGAGTTGAGAAGAGCTAGTAGGTAAATTAAAATGTTCATACCTGGCTCGTGTGATATCCGATTTTTGTGTTCAAACATGCGAATCGAAGCTAACAAAGCTAGCTATGATATGGAATTAAAAAATCAAGAATTTGAAACTCAGGTCGAGAGATGTGACGAAATTACCAAATTTGAGGAGTGATTTGAGAGGAGCCCTTGAGTAAATTAAAATGTTCATACCTGGCTCGTGTGATATCGGATTTTTGTGTTCAAACATGCGAATCGAAGCTGGCGACGCTACCTATGATATGGAATTAAAAAATCAAGATTTTGAAACTCAGGTCGAGAGACATGATTAAAATAGCAAACTTGAGGAGGGAGTTGAGAGGAGCCCTTGAGTAAAGTAAAATGTTCATACCTGGCTCGTGTGATATCGAATTTTTGTGTTCAAACATGCGAATCGAAGCTAACAACGCTACCTATGATATGGAATTAAAAAATCAAGATTTTGAAACTCAAGTCGAGAGACATGACGAAAATAGCAAACTTGAGGAGGGAGTTGAGAAGAGCTAGTAGGTAAATTAAAATGTTCATACCTGGCTCGTGTCATATCGGATTTATGTGTTCAAATATGCGAATCGAAGCTAACATCGCTAGCTATGATATGGAATTAAAAAATCAAGATTTTGAAATTCAGGTCGAGAGACATGACGAAAATAGCAAACTTGAGGAGGGAGTTGAGAAGATCCCTTGAGTAAATTAAAATGTTCATACCTGGCTCGTGTGATATCGAATTTTTGTGTTCAAACATGCGAATCGAAGCTAACAACGCTACCTATGATATGGAATTAAAAAATCAAGATTTTAAAACTCAGGTCGAGAGACATGACGAAAATAGCAAACTTGAGGAGGGAGTTGAGAGGAGCCCTTGAGTAAATTAAAATGTTCATACCTGGCTCGTGTGATATCGGATTTTTGTGTTCAAACATGCAAATCGAAGCTAGCAACGCTAGCTATGATATGGAATTAAAAAATCAGAATTTTGAAACTCAGGTCGAGAGACATGACGAAAATAGCAAACTTGAGGAGGGAGTTGAGAGGAGCCCTTGAGTAAAGTAAAATGTTCATACCTGGCTCGTGTCATATCGGATTTTTGTGTTCAAACATGCGAATCAAAGCTCGCGACGCTAGCTATGATATGGAATTAAAAAATCAAGATTTTGAAACTCAGGTTGAGAGACATGACGAAAATAACAAACTTGAGGAGGGAGTTGAGAAGAGCCCTTGAGTAAATCAAAATGTTCATACCTGGCTCGGTTGATATCGGATTTTTGTGTTCAAACATGCGAATCGAAGTTAACAACGCTACCTATGATATGGAATTAAAAAATCAAGATTTTGAAACTCAGGTCGAGAGACATGACGAAAATAGCAAACTTGAGGAAGGAGTTGAGAAGAGCTAGTAGGTAAATTAAAATGTTCATACCTGGCTCGTGTGATATCCGATTTTTGTGTTCAAACATGCGAATCGAAGCTAACAAAGCTAGCTATGATATGGAATTAAAAAATCAAGAATTTGAAACTCAGGTCGAGAGATGTGACGAAATTACCAAATTTGAGGAGTGATTTGAGAGGAGCCCTTGAGTAAATTTAAATGTTCATATCGGGCTCGCGTGATATCGGATTTTTGTGTTCAAACATGCAAATCGAAGCTAACAACGCTACCTACGATATGGAATTAAAAAATCAAGATTTTGAAACTCAGGTCGAGAGACATGACGAAAATAGCAAACTTGAGGAGGGAGTTGAGAGGAGCCCTTGAGTAAATTAAAATGTTCATACCTGGCGCGTGTGATATCCGATTTTTGTGTTCAAACATGCGAATCGAAGCTAACAACGCTAGTTATGATATGGAATTAAAAAATCAAGAATTTGAAACTCAGGTCGAGAGATGTGACGAAATTACCAAATTTGAGGAGTGATTTGAGAGGAGCCCTTGAGTAAATTAAAATGTTCATATCGGGCTCGTGTGATATCGGACTTTTGTGTTCAAACATGCAAATCGAAGCTAACAACGCTACCTATGCTATCGGACTTTTGAAACTCAGGTCGAGAGACATGACGAAAATAGCAAACTTGAGGAGGGAGTTGAGAGGAGCCCTTGAGTAAATTAAAATGTTCATACCTGGCTCGTGTGATATCGGATTGTTGTGTTCAGACATGCGAATCGAAGCCAACAACGCTACCTATGATATGGAATTAAAAAATCAAGATTTTGAAACTTAGGTCGAGAGACATGACGAAAATAGCAAACTTGAGGAGGGAGTTGAGAGGAGCCCTTGAGTAAATTAAAATGTTCATACCTGGCTCTTGTGATATCGGATTTTTGTGTTCAAACATGCGAATTGAAGCTAACAACGCAAGCTATGATATGGAATTAAAAAATCAAGATTTTGAAACTCAGGTCGAGAGATGTGACGAAATTACTAAATTTGAGGAGTGATTTGAGAGGAGCCCTTGAGTAAATTAAAATGTTCATACCTAGCTCGTGTGATATCGGATTTTTGTGTTCAAACATGCGAATCGAAGCTAACAACGCTAGCTATGATATGGAATTAAAAAATCAAGATTTTGAAACTCAGATCGAGAGACATGACGAAAATAGCAGACTTGAGGAGGGAGTTGAGAGGAGCCCTTGAGTAAATTAAAATGTTCATACCTGGCTCGTGTGATATCCGATTTTTGTGTTCAAACATGCGAATCGAAGCTAACAACGCTAGCTATGATATGGAATTAAAAAATCAAGATTTTGACACTCAGGTCGAGAGACATGACGAAAATAACAAACTTGAGGAAGGAGTTGAGAAGAGCTAGTAGGTAAATTAAAATGTTCATACCTGGCTCGTGTCATATCGGATTTTTGTGTTCAAACATGCGAATCGAAGCTAACAACGCTACCTATGATATGGAATTAAAAAATCAAGATTTTGAAACTCAGGTCGAGAGACATGACGAAAATAGCAAACTTGACGAAGGAGTTGAGAGGAGCCCTTGAGTAAATTAAAATGTTCATACCTGGCTCGTGTGATATCCGATTTTTGTGTTCAAACATGCGAATCGAAGCTAACAACGCTAGCTATGATATGGAATTAAAAAATCACGATTTTGAAACTCAGGTCGAGAGATGTGACGAAATTACCAAATTTGAGGAGTGATTTGAGAGGAGCCCTTGAGTAAATTAAAATGTTCATATCGGGCTCGTGTGATATCGGATTTTTGTGTTCAAACATGCAAATCGAAGCTAACAACGCTACCTATGATATGGAATTAAAAAATCAAGATTTTTAAACTCAGGTCGAGAGACATGATGAAAATAGCAAACTTGAGGAGGGAGTTGAGAAGAGCCCTTGAGTAAATTAAAATGTTCATACCTGGCTCTTGTGATATCGGATTTTTGTGTTCAAACATGCGAATTGAAGCTAACAACGCAAGCTATGATATGGAATTAAAAAATCAAGATTTTGAAACTCAGGTCGAGAGATGTGACGAAATTACTAAATTTGAGGAGTGATTTGAGAGGAGCCCTTGAGTAAATTAAAATGTTCATACCTAGCTCGTGTGATATCGGATTTTTGTGTTCAAACATGCGAATCGAAGCTAACAACGCTAGCTATGATATGGAATTAAAAAATCAAGATTTTGAAACTCAGATCGAGAGACATGACGAAAATAGCAGACTTGAGGAGGGAGTTGAGAGGAGCCCTTGAGTAAATTAAAATGTTCATACCTGGCTCGTGTGATATCCGATTTTTGTGTTCAAACATGCGAATCGAAGCTAACAACGCTAGCTATGATATGGAATTAAAAAATCAAGATTTTGAAACTCAGGTCGAGAGACATGACGAAAATAGCAAACTTGAGGAGGGAGTTGAGAAGAGCCCTTGAGTAAATTAAAATGTTCATACCTGGCTCGTGTCATATCGGATTTTTGTGTTCAAACATGCGAATCGAAGCTAACAACGCTAGCTATGATATGGAATTAAAAAATCAAGATTTTGAAACTCAGGTCGAGAGACATGACGAAAATAACAAACTTGAGGAAGGAGTTGAGAAGAGCTAGTAGGTAAATTAAAATGTTCATACCTGGCTCGTGTCATATCGGATTTTTGTGTTCAAACATGCGAATTGAAGCTAACAACGCTACCTATGATATGGAATTAAAAAAGGAAGATTTTGAAACTCAGGTCGAGAGACATCACGAAAATAGCAAACTTGAGGAGTGATTTGAGAGGAGCCCTTGAGTAAATTAAAATGTTCATATCGGGCTCGTGTGATATCGGATTTTTGTGTTCAAACATGCGAATCGAAGCTAACAACGCTACCTATGATATGGAATTAAAAAATCAAGATTTTGAAACTCAGATCGAGAGACATGAAGAAAATAGCAAACTTGAGGAGGGAGTTGAGAGGAGCCCTTGAGTAAATTAAAATGTTCATACCTGGCTCGGTTGATATCGGATTTTTGTGTTCAAACATGCGAATCGAAGCTAACAACGCTAGCTATGATATGGAATTAAAAAATCAAGAATTTGAAACTCAGGTCGAGAGACATGACGAAAATAATAAACTTGAGGAGGGAGTTGAGAGGAGCCCTTGAGTAAATCAAAATGTTCATACCTGGCTCGGTTGATATCGGATTTTTGTGTTCAAACATGCGAATCGAAGCTAACAACGCTACCTATGATATGGAATTAAAAAATCAAGATTTTGAAACTCAGGTCGAGAGACATGACGAAATTACCAAATTTGAGGAGTGATTTGAGAGGAGCCCTTGAGTAAATTAAAATGTTCATATCGGGCTCGTGTGATATCGGATTTTTGTGTTCAAACATGCAAATCGAAGCTAACAACGCTACCTATGATATGGAATTAAAAAATCAAGAATTTGAAACTCAGGTCGAGAGACATGACGAAAATAACAAACTTGAGGAGGCAGTTGAGAGGAGCCCTTGAGTAAATTAAAATGTTCATACCTGGCTCGTGTGATATCGGATTTTTGTGTTCAATCATGCAAATCGAAGCTAACAACGCTAGCTATGATATGGAATTAAAAAATCAAGATTTTGAAACTCAGGTCGAGAGACATGACGAAAATAGCAAACTTGAGGAGGGAGTTGAGAGGAGCCCTTGAGTAAATTAAAATGTTCATACCTTGCTCGTGTGATATCGGATTTTTGTGTTCAAACATGCAAATCGAAGCTAGCAACGCTAGCTATGATATGGAATTAAAAAATCAGGATTTTGAAACTCAGGTAGAGAGACATGACGAAAATAGCAAACTTGAGGAGGGAGTTGAGAAGAGCCCTTGAGTAAATTAAAATGTTCATACCTGGCTCGAGCGATATCGAATTTTTGTGTTCAAACATGCGAATCGAAGCTAACAACGCTACCTATGATATGGAATTAAAAAATCAAGATTTTAGAACTCAGGTCGAGAGACATGACGAAAATAGCAAGCTTGAGGAGGGAGTTGAGAGGAGCCCTTGAGTAAATTAAAATGTTCATACCTGGCTCGTGTGATATCCAATTTTTCTGTTCAAACATGCGAATCGAAGCTAACAACGCTACCTATGATATGGAATTAAAAAATCAAGATTTTGAAACTCAAGTCCAGAGACATGACGAAATTACCTAATTTGAGGAGTGAGTTGAGAAGAGCTAGTAGGTAAATTAAAATGTTCATACCTGGCTCGTGTGATATCCGATTTTTGTGTTCAAACATGCGAATCGAAGCTAACAAAGCTAGCTATGATATGGAATTAAAAAATCAAGAATTTGAAACTCAGGTCGAGAGATGTGACGAAATTACCAAATTTGAGGAGTGACTTGAGAGGAGCCCTTGAGTAAATTAAAATGTTCATATCGGGCTCGCGTGATATCGGATTTTTGTGTTCAAACATGCAAATCGAAGCTAACAACGCCACCTATGATATGGAATTAAAAAATCAAGATTTTAAAACTCAGGTCGAGAGACATGACGAAAATAGCAAACTTGAGGAGGGAGTTGAGAGGAGCCCTTGAGTAAATTAAAATGTTCATACCTGGCTCGTGTGATATCGGATTGTTGTGTTCAGACATGCGAATCGAAGCCAACAACGCTACCTATGATATGGAATTAAAAAATCAAGATTTTGAAACTTAGGTCGAGAGACATGACGAAAATAGCAAACTTGAGGAGGGAGTTGAGAGGAGCCCTTGAGTAAATTAAAATGGTCATACCTGGCTCTTGTGATATCGGATTTTTGTGTTCAAACATGCGAATTGAAGCTAACAACGCTAGCTATGATATGGAATTAAAAAATCAAGATTTTGAAACTCAGGTCGAAAGATGTGACGAAATTACTAAATTTGAGGAGTGATTTGAGAGGAGCCCTTGAGTAAATTAAAATGTTCATACCTAGCTCGTGTGATATTGGATTTTTGTGTTCAAACATGCAAATCGAAGCTAACAACGCGACCTATGATATGGAATTAAAAAATCAAGATTTTGAAACTCAGGTCGAGAGACATGATGAAAATAGCAAACTTGAGGAGGGAGTTGAGAAGAGCCCTTGAGTAAATTAAAATGTTCATACCTGGCTCGTGTGATATCGGATTTTTGTGTTCAAACATGCGAATCGAAGCTAACAACGCTACCTATGATATGGAATTAAAAAATCAAGATTTTTAAACTCAGGTCGAGAGACTGAGTTGAGAAGAGCTAGTAGGTAAATTAAAATGTTCATACCTGGCTCGGTTGATATCGGATTTTTGTGTTCAAACATGCGAATCGAAGCTAACAACACTAGCTATGATATGGAATTAAAAAATCAAGATTTTAAAACTCAGGTCGAGAGACATGACGAAAATAACAAACTTGAGCAAGGAGTTGAGAAGAGCTAGTAGGTAAATTAAAATGTTCATACCAGGCTCGTGTGATATCGGATTTTTGTGTTCAAACATGCGAATCGAAGCTAACAACGCTAGCTATGATATGGAATTAAAAAATCAAGATTTTGACACTCAGGTCGAGAGACATGACGAAAATAACAAACTTGAGGAAGGAGTTGAGAAGAGCTAGTAGGTAAATTAAAATGTTCATACCTGGCTCGTGTCATATCGGATTTTTGTGTTCAAACATGCGAATCGAAGCTAACAACGCTACCTATGATATGGAATTAAAAAATCAAGATTTTGAAACTCAGGTCGAGAGACATGACGAAAATAGCAAACTTGAGGAGGGAGTTGAGAGGAGCCCTTGAGTAAATTAAAATGTTCATACCTGGCCCGTGTGATATCGGATTTTTGTGTTCAAACATGCAAATCGAAGCTAGCAACGCTAGCTATGATATGGAATTAAAAAATCAGGATTTTGAAACTCAGGACGAGAGATGTGACGAAGTTACCAAATTTGAGGAGTGATTTGAGAGGAGCCCTTGAGGAAATTAAAATGTTCATATCGGGCTCGTGTGATATCGGATTTTTGTGTTCAAACATGCAAATCGAAGCTAACAACGCTACCTATGATATGGAATTAAAAAATCAAGATTTTTAAACTCAGGTCGAGAGACATGATGAAAATAGCAAACTTGAGGAGGGAGTTGAGAAGAGCCCTTGAGTAAATTAAAATGTTCATACCTCGCGCGTGTGATATCGGATTTTTGTGTTCAAACATGCGAATCGAAGCTAACAACGCTACCTATGATATGGAATTAAAAAATCAAGATTTTTAAACTCAGGTCGAGAGACATGACGAAATTACCAAATTTGAGGACTGAGTTGAGAAGAGCTAGTAGGTAAATTAAAATGTTCATACCTGGCTCGTGTCATATCGGATTTTTGTGTTCAAACATGCAAATCGAAGCTAGCAACGCTAGCTATGATATGGAATTAAAAAATCAAGATTTTGAAACTCAGGTCGAGAGATGTGACGAAATTACCAAATTTGAGGAGTGATTTGAGAGGAGCCCTTGAGTAAATTAAAATGTTCATACCTGGCTCGTGTGATATCGGATTTTTGTGTTCAAACATGCGAATCGAAGCTAACAACGCTAGCTATGATATGGAATTAAAAAATCAAGATTTTGAAACTCATGTCGAGAGATGTGACGAAATTACCAAATTTGAGGAGTGATTTGAGAGGAGCCCTTGAGTAAATTAAAATGTTCATATTGGGCTCGTGTGATATCGGATTTTTGTGTTCAAACATGCAAATCGAAGCTAACAACGCTACCTATGATATGGAATTAAAAAATCAAGATTTTTAAACTCAGGTCGAGAGACATGATGAAAATAGCAAACTTGAGGAGGGAGTTGAGAAGAGCCCTTGAGTAAATTAAAATGTTCATACCTCGCTCGTGTGATATCGGATTTTTGTGTTCAAACATGCGAATCGAAGCTAACAACGCTACCTATGATATGGAATTAAAAAATCAAGATTTTTAAACTCAGGTCGAGAGACATGACGAAATTACCAAATTTGAGGACTGAGTTGAGAAGAGCTAGTAGGTAAATTAAAATGTTCATACCTAGGTCGTGTGATATCGGATTTTTGTGTTCAAACATGCGAATCGAAGCTAACAACGCTACCTATGATATGGAATTAAAAAATCAAGATTTTGAAACTCAGGTCGAGAGACATGACGAAAATAGCAAACTTGAGGAAGGAGTTGAGAGGAGCCCTTGAGTAAATTAAAATGTTCATACCTGGCTCGTGTGATATCGGATTTTTGTGTTCAAACATGCGAATCGAAGCTAACAACGCTACCTATGATATGGAATTAAAAAATCAAGAATTTGAAACTCAGATCGAGAGATGTGACGAAATTACCAAATTTGAGGAGTGATTTGAGAGGAGCCCTTGAGTAAATTAAAATGTTCATATCGGGCTCGTGTGATATCGGATTTTTGTGTTCAAACATGCAAATCGAAGCTAACAACGCTACCTATGATATGGAATTAAAAAATCAAGATTTTTAAACTCAGGTCGAGAGACATGATGAAAATAGCAAACTTGAGGAGGGAGTTGAGAAGAGCCCTTGAGTAAATTAAAATGTTCATACCTGGCTCGTGTGATATCGGATTTTTGTGTTCAAACATGCGAATCGAAGCTAACAACACTAGCTATGATATGGAATTAAAAAATCAAGATTTTGAAACTCAGGTCGAGAGATGTGACGAAATTACCAAATTTGAGGACTGAGTTGAGAAGAGCTAGTAGGTAAATTAAAATGTTCATACCTGGCTCGTGTCATATCGGATTTTTGTGTTCAAACATGCAAATCGAAGCTAGCAACGCTAGCTATGATATGGAATTAAAAAATCAAGATTTTGAAACTCAGGTCGAGAGATGTGACGAAATTACCAAATTTGAGGAGTGATTTGAGAGGAGCCCTTGAGTAAATTAAAATGTTCATATCGGGCTCGTGTGATATCGGATTTTTGTGTTCAAACATGCAAATCGAAGCTAACAACGCTAGCTATGATATGGAATTAAAAAATCAAGATTTTGAAACTCAGGTCGAGAGATGTGACGAAATTACCAAATTTGAGGACTGAGTTGAGAAGAGCTAGTAGGTAAATTAAAATGTTCATACCTGGCTCGTGTCATATCGGATTTTTGTGTTCAAACATGCAAATCGAAGCTAGCAACGCTAGCTATGATATGGAATTAAAAAATCAAGATTTTGAAACTCAGGTCGAGAGATGTGACGAAATTACCAAATTTGAGGACTGAGTTGAGAAGAGCTAGTAGGTAAATTAAAATGTTCATACCTGGCTCGTGTCATATCGGATTTTTGTGTTCAAACATGCAAATCGAAGCTAGCAACGCTAGCTATGATATGGAATTAAAAAATCAAGATTTTGAAACTCAGGTCGAGAGATGTGACGAAATTACCAAATTTGAGGAGTGATTTGAGAGGAGCCCTTGAGTAAATTAAAATGTTCATACCTGGCTCGTGTGATATCGGATTTTTGTGTTCAAACATGCGAATCGAAGCTAACAACGCTACCTATGATATGGAATTAAAAAATCAAGATTTTGAAACTCATGTCGAGAGATGTGACGAAATTACCAAATTTGAGGAGTGATTTGAGAGGAGCCCTTGAGTAAATTAAAATGTTCATATCGGGCTCGTGTGATATCGGATTTTTGTGTTCAAACATGCAAATCGAAGCTAACAACGCTACCTATGATATGGAATTAAAAAATCAAGATTTTTAAACTCAGGTCGAGAGACATGATGAAAATAGCAAACTTGAGGAGGGAGTTGAGAAGAGCCCTTGAGTAAATTAAAATGTTCATACCTCGCTCGTGTGATATCGGATTTTTGTGTTCAAACATGCGAATCGAAGCTAACAACGCTACCTATGATATGGAATTAAAAAATCAAGATTTTTAAACTCAGGTCGAGAGACATGACGAAATTACCAAATTTGAGGACTGAGTTGAGAAGAGCTAGTAGGTAAATTAAAATGTTCATACCTAGGTCGTGTGATATCGGATTTTTGTGTTCAAACATGCGAATCGAAGCTAACAACGCTACCTATGATATGGAATTAAAAAATCAAGATTTTGAAACTCAGGTCGAGAGACATGACGAAAATAGCAAACTTGAGGAAGGAGTTGAGAGGAGCCCTTGAGTAAATTAAAATGTTCATACCTGGCTCGTGTGATATCGGATTTTTGTGTTCAAACATGCGAATCGAAGCTAACAACGCTACCTATGATATGGAATTAAAAAATCAAGAATTTGAAACTCAGATCGAGAGATGTGACGAAATTACCAAATTTGAGGAGTGATTTGAGAGGAGCCCTTGAGTAAATTAAAATGTTCATATCGGGCTCGTGTGATATCGGATTTTTGTGTTCAAACATGCAAATCGAAGCTAACAACGCTACCTATGATATGGAATTAAAAAATCAAGATTTTTAAACTCAGGTCGAGAGACATGATGAAAATAGCAAACTTGAGGAGGGAGTTGAGAAGAGCCCTTGAGTAAATTAAAATGTTCATACCTGGCTGGTGTGATATCGGATTTTTGTGTTCAAACATGCAAATCGAAGCTAACAACGCTAGCTATGATATGGAATTAAAAAATCAAGAATTTGAAACTCAGGTCGAGAGACATGACGAAAATAGCAAACTTGACGAGGGAGTTGAGAGGAGCCCTTGAGTAAATTAAAATGTTCATACCTAGCTCGTGTGATATCGGATTTTTGTGTTCAAACATGCAAATCGAAGCTAACAACGCTACCTATGATATGGAATTAAAAAATCAAGATTTTCAAACTCAGCTCGAGAGACATGACGAAAATAGCAAACTTGAGGAAGGAGTTGAGAAGAGCTAGTAGGTCAATTAAAATGTTCATACCTGGCTCGTGTGATATCCGATTTTTGTGTTCAAACATGGGAATCGAAGCTAACAACGCTAGCTATGATATGGAATTAAAAAATCAACATTTTGAAACTCATGTCGAGAGATGTGACGAAATTACCAAATTTGAGGAGTGATTTGAGAGGAGCCCTTGAGTAAATTAAAATGTTCATATCGGGCTCGTGTGATATCGGATTTTTGTGTTCAAACATGCGAATCGAAGCTAACAACGCTACCTATGATATGGAATTAAAAAATCAAGAATTTGAAACTCAGGTCGAGAGACATGATGAAAATAGCAAACTTGAGGAGGGAGTTGAGAAGAGCCCTTGAGTAAATTAAAATGTTCATATCGGGCTCGTGTGATATCGGATTTTTGTGTTCAAACATGCGAATCGAAGCTAACAACGCTACCTATGATATGGAATTAAAAAATCAGGATTTTGAAACTCAGGTCGAGAGATGTGACGAAATTACCAAATTTGAGGAGTGATTTGAGAGGAGCCCTTGAGTAAATTAAAATGTTCATACCTGGCTCGTGTGATATCGGATTTTTGTGTTCAAACATGCGAATCGAAGCTAACAACGCTAGCTATGATATGGAATTAAAAAATCAAGATTTTGAAACTCATGTCGAGAGATGTGACGAAATTACCAAATTTGAGGAGTGATTTGAGAGGAGCCCTTGAGTAAATTAAAATGTTCATATCGGGCTCGTGTGATATCGGATTTTTGTGTTCAAACATGCAAATCGAAGCTAACAACGCTAGCTATGATATGGAATTAAAAAATCAAGATTTTGAAACTCAGGTCGAGAGATGTGACGAAATTACCAAATTTGAGGACTGAGTTGAGAAGAGCTAGTAGGTAAATTAAAATGTTCATACCTGGCTCGTGTCATATCGGATTTTTGTGTTCAAACATGCAAATCGAAGCTAGCAACGCTAGCTATGATATGGAATTAAAAAATCAAGATTTTGAAACTCAGGTCGAGAGATGTGACGAAATTACCAAATTTGAGGAGTGATTTGAGAGGAGCCCTTGAGTAAATTAAAATGTTCATATCGGGCTCGTGTGATATCGGATTTTTGTGTTCAAACATGCAAATCGAAGCTAACAACGCTAGCTATGATATGGAATTAAAAAATCAAGATTTTGAAACTCAGGTCGAGAGATGTGACGAAATTACCAAATTTGAGGACTGAGTTGAGAAGAGCTAGTAGGTAAATTAAAATGTTCATACCTGGCTCGTGTCATATCGGATTTTTGTGTTCAAACATGCAAATCGAAGCTAGCAACGCTAGCTATGATATGGAATTAAAAAATCAAGATTTTGAAACTCAGGTCGAGAGATGTGACGAAATTACCAAATTTGAGGAGTGATTTGAGAGGAGCCCTTGAGTAAATTAAAATGTTCATACCTGGCTCGTGTGATATCGGATTTTTGTGTTCAAACATGCGAATCGAAGCTAACAACGCTACCTATGATATGGAATTAAAAAATCAAGATTTTGAAACTCATGTCGAGAGATGTGACGAAATTACCAAATTTGAGGAGTGATTTGAGAGGAGCCCTTGAGTAAATTAAAATGTTCATATCGGGCTCGTGTGATATCGGATTTTTGTGTTCAAACATGCAAATCGAAGCTAACAACGCTACCTATGATATGGAATTAAAAAATCAAGATTTTTAAACTCAGGTCGAGAGACATGATGAAAATAGCAAACTTGAGGAGGGAGTTGAGAAGAGCCCTTGAGTAAATTAAAATGTTCATACCTCGCTCGTGTGATATCGGATTTTTGTGTTCAAACATGCGAATCGAAGCTAACAACGCTACCTATGATATGGAATTAAAAAATCAAGATTTTTAAACTCAGGTCGAGAGACATGACGAAATTACCAAATTTGAGGACTGAGTTGAGAAGAGCTAGTAGGTAAATTAAAATGTTCATACCTAGGTCGTGTGATATCGGATTTTTGTGTTCAAACATGCGAATCGAAGCTAACAACGCTACCTATGATATGGAATTAAAAAATCAAGATTTTGAAACTCAGGTCGAGAGACATGACGAAAATAGCAAACTTGAGGAAGGAGTTGAGAGGAGCCCTTGAGTAAATTAAAATGTTCATACCTGGCTCGTGTGATATCGGATTTTTGTGTTCAAACATGCGAATCGAAGCTAACAACGCTACCTATGATATGGAATTAAAAAATCAAGAATTTGAAACTCAGATCGAGAGATGTGACGAAATTACCAAATTTGAGGAGTGATTTGAGAGGAGCCCTTGAGTAAATTAAAATGTTCATATCGGGCTCGTGTGATATCGGATTTTTGTGTTCAAACATGCAAATCGAAGCTAACAACGCTACCTATGATATGGAATTAAAAAATCAAGATTTTTAAACTCAGGTCGAGAGACATGATGAAAATAGCAAACTTGAGGAGGGAGTTGAGAAGAGCCCTTGAGTAAATTAAAATGTTCATACCTGGCTGGTGTGATATCGGATTTTTGTGTTCAAACATGCAAATCGAAGCTAACAACGCTAGCTATGATATGGAATTAAAAAATCAAGAATTTGAAACTCAGGTCGAGAGACATGACGAAAATAGCAAACTTGAGGAGGGAGTTGAGAGGAGCCCTTGAGTAAATTAAAATGTTCATACCTAGCTCGTGTGATATCGGATTTTTGTGTTCAAACATGCAAATCGAAGCTAACAACGCTACCTATGATATGGAATTAAAAAATCAAGATTTTCAAACTCAGCTCGAGAGACATGACGAAAATAGCAAACTTGAGGAAGGAGTTGAGAAGAGCTAGTAGGTCAATTAAAATGTTCATACCTGGCTCGTGTGATATCCGATTTTTGTGTTCAAACATGGGAATCGAAGCTAACAACGCTAGCTATGATATGGAATTAAAAAATCAACATTTTGAAACTCATGTCGAGAGATGTGACGAAATTACCAAATTTGAGGAGTGATTTGAGAGGAGCCCTTGAGTAAATTAAAATGTTCATATCGGGCTCGTGTGATATCGGATTTTTGTGTTCAAACATGCGAATCGAAGCTAACAACGCTACCTATGATATGGAATTAAAAAATCAAGATTTTGAAACTCAGGTCGAGAGACATGATGAAAATAGCAAACTTGAGGAGGGAGTTGAGAAGAGCCCTTGAGTAAATTAAAATGTTCATATCGGGCTCGTGTGATATCGGATTTTTGTGTTCAAACATGCGAATCGAAGCTAATAACGCTACCTATGATATGGAATTAAAAAATCAAGAATTTGAAACTCAGGTCGAGAGACATGATGAAAATAGCAAACTCAGGTCGAGAGACATGACGAAAATAACAAACTTGAGGAACGAGTTGAGAAGAGCTAGTAGGTAAATTAAAATGTTCATACCTGGCTCGTGTGATATCGGATTTTTGTGTTCAAACATGTGAATCGAAGCTAACAACGCTAGCTATGATATGGAATTAAAAAATCAAGATTTTGAAACTCAGGTCGAGAGATGTGACGAAATTACCAAATTTGAGGAGTGATTTGAGAGGAGCCCTTGAGTAAATTAAAATGTTCATATCGGGCTCGTGTGATATCGGATTTTTGTGTTCAAACATGCAAATCGAAGCTAACAACGCTACCTATGATATGGAATTAAAAAATCAAGATTTTTAAACTCAGGTCGAGAGACATGATGAAAATAGCAAACTTGAGGAGGGAGTTGAGAAGAGCCCTTGAGTAAATTAAAATGTTCATACCTCGCTCGTGTGATATCGGATTTTTGTGTTCAAACATGCGAATCGAAGCTAACAACGCTAGCTATGATATGGAATTAAAAAATCAAGATTTTTAAACTCAGGTCGAGAGACATGACGAAATTACCAAATTTGAGGACTGAGTTGAGAAGAGCTAGTAGGTAAATTAAAATGTTCATACCTAGGTCGTGTGATATCGGATTTTTGTGTTCAAACATGCGAATCGAAGCTAACAACGCTACCTATGATATGGAATTAAAAAATCAAGATTTTGAAACTCAGGTCGAGAGACATGACGAAAATAGCAAACTTGAGGAAGGAGTTGAGAGGAGCCCTTGAGTAAATTAAAATGTTCATACCTGGCTCGTGTGATATCGGATTTTTGTGTTCAAACATGCGAATCGAAGCTAACAACGCTACCTATGATATGGAATTAAAAAATCAAGAATTTGAAACTCAGATCGAGAGATGTGACGAAATTACCAAATTTGAGGAGTGATTTGAGAGGAGCCCTTGAGTAAATTAAAATGTTCATATCGGGCTCGTGTGATATCGGATTTTTGTGTTCAAACATGCAAATCGAAGCTAACAACGCTACCTATGATATGGAATTAAAAAATCAAGATTTTTAAACTCAGGTCGAGAGACATGATGAAAATAGCAAACTTGAGGAGGGAGTTGAGAAGAGCCCTTGAGTAAATTAAAATGTTCATACCTGGCTGGTGTGATATCGGATTTTTGTGTTCAAACATGCAAATCGAAGCTAACAACGCTAGCTATGATATGGAATTAAAAAATCAAGAATTTGAAACTCAGGTCGAGAGACATGACGAAAATAGCAAACTTGAGGAGGGAGTTGAGAGGAGCCCTTGAGTAAATTAAAATGTTCATACCTAGCTCGTGTGATATCGGATTTTTGTGTTCAAACATGCAAATCGAAGCTAACAACGCTACCTATGATATGGAATTAAAAAATCAAGATTTTCAAACTCAGCTCGAGAGACATGACGAAAATAGCAAACTTGAGGAAGGAGTTGAGAAGAGCTAGTAGGTCAATTAAAATGTTCATACCTGGCTCGTGTGATATCCGATTTTTGTGTTCAAACATGGGAATCGAAGCTAACAACGCTAGCTATGATATGGAATTAAAAAATCAACATTTTGAAACTCATGTCGAGAGATGTGACGAAATTACCAAATTTGAGGAGTGATTTGAGAGGAGCCCTTGAGTAAATTAAAATGTTCATATCGGGCTCGTGTGATATCGGATTTTTGTGTTCAAACATGCGAATCGAAGCTAACAACGCTACCTATGATATGGAATTAAAAAATCAAGAATTTGAAACTCAGGTCGAGAGACATGATGAAAATAGCAAACTTGAGGAGGGAGTTGAGAAGAGCCCTTGAGTAAATTAAAATGTTCATATCGGGCTCGTGTGATATCGGATTTTTGTGTTCAAACATGCGAATCGAAGCTAACAACGCTACCTATGATATGGAATTAAAAAATCAAGAATTTGAAACTCAGGTCGAGAGACATGATGAAAATAGCAAACTCAGGTCGAGAGACATGACGAAAATAACAAACTTGAGGAACGAGTTGAGAAGAGCTAGTAGGTAAATTAAAATGTTCATACCTGGCTCGTGTGATATCGGATTTTTGTGTTCAAACATGTGAATCGAAGCTAACAACGCTAGCTATGATATGGAATTAAAAAATCAAGATTTTGAAACTCAGGTCGAGAGATGTGACGAAATTACCAAATTTGAGGAGTGATTTGAGCGGAGCCCTTGAGTAAATTAAAATGTTCATATCGGGCTCGTGTGATATCAGATTTTTGTGTTCAAACATGCAAATCGAAGCTAACAACGCTACCTATGATATGGAATTAAAAAATCAAGATTTTTAAACTCAGGTCGAGAGACATGATGAAAATAGCAAACTTGAGGAGGGAGTTGAGAAGAGCCCTTGAGTAAATTAAAATGTTCATACCTCGCTCGTGTGATATCGGATTTTTGTGTTCAAACATGCGAATCGAAGCTAACAACGCTAGCTATGATATGGAATTAAAAAATCAAGATTTTTAAACTCAGGTCGAGAGACATGACGAAATTACCAAATTTGAGGACTGAGTTGAGAAGAGCTAGTAGGTAAATTAAAATGTTCATACCTAGGTCGTGTGATATCGGATTTTTGTGTTCAAACATGCGAATCGAAGCTAACAACGCTACCTATGATATGGAATTAAAAAATCAAGATTTTGAAACTCAGGTCGAGAGACATGACGAAAATAGCAAACTTGAGGAAGGAGTTGAGAGGAGCCCTTGAGTAAATTAAAATGTTCATACCTGGCTCGTGTGATATCGGATTTTTGTGTTCAAACATGCGAATCGAAGCTAACAACGCTACCTATGATATGGAATTAAAAAATCAAGAATTTGAAACTCAGATCGAGAGATGTGACGAAATTACCAAATTTGAGGAGTGATTTGAGAGGAGCCCTTGAGTAAATTAAAATGTTCATATCGGGCTCGTGTGATATCGGATTTTTGTGTTCAAACATGCAAATCGAAGCTAACAACGCTACCTATGATATGGAATTAAAAAATCAAGATTTTTAAACTCAGGTCGAGAGACATGATGAAAATAGCAAACTTGAGGAGGGAGTTGAGAAGAGCCCTTGAGTAAATTAAAATGTTCATACCTGGCTGGTGTGATATCGGATTTTTGTGTTCAAACATGCAAATCGAAGCTAACAACGCTAGCTATGATATGGAATTAAAAAATCAAGAATTTGAAACTCAGGTCGAGAGACATGACGAAAATAGCAAACTTGAGGAGGGAGTTGAGAGGAGCCCTTGAGTAAATTAAAATGTTCATACCTAGCTCGTGTGATATCGGATTTTTGTGTTCAAACATGCAAATCGAAGCTAACAACGCTACCTATGATATGGAATTAAAAAATCAAGATTTTCAAACTCAGCTCGAGAGACATGACGAAAATAGCAAACTTGAGGAAGGAGTTGAGAAGAGCTAGTAGGTCAATTAAAATGTTCATACCTGGCTCGTGTGATATCCGATTTTTGTGTTCAAACATGGGAATCGAAGCTAACAACGCTAGCTATGATATGGAATTAAAAAATCAACATTTTGAAACTCATGTCGAGAGATGTGACGAAATTACCAAATTTGAGGAGTGATTTGAGAGGAGCCCTTGAGTAAATTAAAATGTTCATATCGGGCTCGTGTGATATCGGATTTTTGTGTTCAAACATGCGAATCGAAGCTAACAACGCTACCTATGATATGGAATTAAAAAATCAAGATTTTGAAACTCAGGTCGAGAGACATGATGAAAATAGCAAACTTGAGGAGGGAGTTGAGAAGAGCCCTTGAGTAAATTAAAATGTTCATATCGGGCTCGTGTGATATCGGATTTTTGTGTTCAAACATGCGAATCGAAGCTAACAACGCTACCTATGATATGGAATTAAAAAATCAAGAATTTGAAACTCAGGTCGAGAGACATGATGAAAATAGCAAACTCAGGTCGAGAGACATGACGAAAATAACAAACTTGAGGAACGAGTTGAGAAGAGCTAGTAGGTAAATTAAAATGTTCATACCTGGCTCGTGTGATATCGGATTTTTGTGTTCAAACATGTGAATCGAAGCTAACAACGCTAGCTATGATATGGAATTAAAAAATCAAGATTTTGAAACTCAGGTCGAGAGATGTGACGAAATTACCAAATTTGAGGAGTGATTTGAGAGGAGCCCTTGAGTAAATTAAAATGTTCATATCGGGCTCGTGTGATATCGGATTTTTGTGTTCAAACATGCAAATCGAAGCTAACAACGCTACCTATGATATGAAATTAAAAAATCAAGATTTTTAAACTCAGGTCGAGAGACATGATGAAAAGAGCAAACTTGAGGAGGGAGTTGAGAAGAGCCCTTGAGTAAATTAAAATGTTCATACCTCGCTCGTGTGATATCGGATTTTTGTGTTCAAACATGCGAATCGAAGCTAACAACGCTACCTATGATATGGAATTAAAAAATCAAGATTTTTAAACTCAGGTCGAGAGACATGACGAAATTACCAAATTTGAGGACTGAGTTGAGAAGAGCTAGTAGGTAAATTAAAATGTTCATACCTGGCTCGTGTCATATCGGATTTTTGTGTTCAAACATGCGAATCGAAGCTAACAACGCTACCTATGATATGGAATTAAAAAATCAAGATTTCGAAACTCAGGTCAAGAGACATGACGAAAATAGCAAACTTGAGGAGGGAGTTGAGAGGAGCCCTTGAGTAAATTAAAATGTTCATACCTGGCCCGTGTGATATCGGATTTTTGTGTTCAAACATGCAAATCGAAGCTAGCAACGCTAGCTATGATATGGAATTAAAAATTCAGGATTTTGAAACTCAGGTCGAGAGATGTGACGAAATTACCAAATTTGAGGAGTGATTTGAGAGGAGCCCTTGAGTAAATTAAAATGTTCATACCTGGCTCGTGTGATATCGGATTTTTGTGTTCAAACATGCGAATCGAAGCTAACAACGCTAGCTATGATATGGAATTAAAAAATCAAGATTTTGAAACTCATGTCGAGAGATGTGACGAAATTACCAAATTTGAGGAGTGATTTGAGAGGAGCCCTTGAGTAAATTAAAATGTTCATATCGGGCTCGTGTGATATCGGATTTTTGTGTTCAAACATGCGAATCGAAGCTAACAACGCTACCTATGATATGGAATTAAAAAATCAAGATTTTTAAACTCAGGTCGAGAGACATGACGAAATTACCAAATTTGAGGACTGAGTTGAGAAGAGCTAGTAGGTAAATTAAAATGTTCATACCTGGCTCGTGTCATATCGGATTTTTGTGTTCAAACATGCGAATCGAAGCTAACAACGCTACCTATGATATGGAATTAAAAAATCAAGATTTTGAAACTCAGGTCGAGAGACATGACGAAAATAGCAAACTTGAGGAGGGAGTTGAGAGGAGCCCTTGAGTAAATTAAAATGTTCATACCTGGCCCGTGTGATATCGGATTTTTGTGTTCAAACATGCAAATCGAAGCTAGCAACGCTAGCTATGATATGGAATTAAAAAATCAGGATTTTGAAACTCAGGTCGAGAGATGTGACGAAATTACCAAATTTGAGGAGTGATTTGAGAGGAGCCCTTGAAGAAATTAAAATGTTCATATCGGGCTCGTGTGATATCGGATTTTTGTGTTCAAACATGCAAATCGAAGCTAACAACGCTACCTATGATATGGAATTAAAAAATCAAGATTTTTAAACTCAGGTCGAGAGACATGATGAAAATAGCAAACTTGAGGAGGGAGTTGAGAAGAGCCCTTGAGTAAATTAAAATGTTCATACCTGGCTGGTGTGATATCGGATTTTTGTGTTCAAACATGCAAATCGAAGCTAACAACGCTAGCTATGATATGGAATTAAAAAATCAAGAATTTGAAACTCAGGTCGAGAGACATGACGAAAATAGCAAACTTGAGGAGGGAGTTGAGAGGAGCCCTTGAGTAAATTAAAATGTTCATACCTAGCTCGTGTGATATCGGATTTTTGTGTTCAAACATGCAAATCGAAGCTAACAACGCTACCTATGATATGGAATTAAAAAATCAAGATTTTTAAACTCAGGTCGAGAGACATGACGAAATTACCAAATTTGAGGACTGAGTTGAGAAGAGCTAGTAGGTAAAATAAAATGTTCATACCTAGCTCGTGTGATATCAGATTTTTGTGTTCAAACATGCGAATCGAAGCTAACAACGCTACCTATGATATGGAATTAAAAAATCAAGATTTTGAAACTCAAGTCGAGAGACATGACGAAAATAGCAAACTTGAGGAAGGAGTTGAGAGGAGCCCTTGAGTAAATTAAAATGTTCATACCTGGCTCGTGTGATATCGGATTTTTGTGTTCAAACATGCGAATCGAAGCTAACAACGCTAGCTATGATATGGAATTAAAAAATCAAGAATTTGAAACTCAGGTCGAGAGATGTGACGAAATTACCAAATTTGAGGAGTGATTTGAGAGGAGCCCTTGAGTAAATTAAAATGTTCATATCGGGCTCGTGTGATATCGGATTTTTGTGTTCAAACATGCGAATCGAAGCTAACAATGCTACCTATGATATGGAATTAAAAAATCAACATTTTGAAACTCAGCTCGAGAGACATGACGAAAATAGCAAACTTGAGGAAGGAGTTGAGAAGAGCTAGTAGGTCAATTAAAATGTTCATACCTGGCTCGTGTGATATCCGATTTTTGTGTTCAAACATGGGAATCGAAGCTAACAACGCTACCTATGATATGGAATTAAAAAATCAACATTTTGAAACTCATGTCGAGAGATGTGACGAAATTACCAAATTTGAGGAGTGATTTGAGAGGAGCCCTTGAGTAAATTAAAATGTTCATATCGGGCTCGTGTGATATCGGATTTTTGTGTTCAAACATGTAAATCGAAGCTAACAACGCTACCTATGATATGGAATTAAAAAATCAAGATTTTTAAACTCAGGTCGAGAGACATGACGAAATTACCAAATTTGAGGACTGAGTTGAGAAGAGGTAGTAGGTAAATTAAAATGTTCATACCTGGCTCGTGTCATATCGGATTTTTGTGTTCAAACATGCGAATCGAAGCTAACAACGCTACCTATGATATGGAATTAAAAAATCAAGATTTTGAAACTCAGGTCGAGAGACATGACGAAAATAGCAAACTTGAGGAGGGAGTTGAGAGGAGCCCTTGAGTAAATTAAAATGTTCATACCTGGCCCGTGTGATATCGGATTTTTGTGTTCAAACATGCAAATCGAAGCTAGCAACGCTAGCTATGATATGGAATTAAAAAATCAAGATTTTGAAACTCAGGTCGAGAGATGTGACGAAATTACCAAATTTGAGGAGTGATTTGAGAGGAGCCCTTGAGTAAATTAAAATGTTCATACCTGGCTCGTGTGATATCGGATTTTTGTGTTCAAACATGCGAATCGAAGCTAACAACGCTAGCTATGATATGGAATTAAAAAATCAAGATTTTGAAACTCATGTCGAGAGATGTGACGAAATTACCAAATTTGAGGAGTGATTTGAGAGGAGCCCTTGAGTAAATTAAAATGTTCATATCGGGCTCGTGTGATATCGGATTTTTGTGTTCAAACATTCCAATCGAAGCTAACAACGCTACCTATGATATGGAATTAAAAAATCAAGATTTTTAAACTCAGGTCGAGAGACATGATGAAAATAGCAAACTTGAGGAGGGAGTTGAGAAGAGCCCTTGAGTAAATTAAAATGTTCATACCTGGCTCGTGTGATATCGGATTTTTGTGTTCAAACATGCGAATCGAAGCTAACAACGCTACCTATGATATGGAAATTAAAAATCAAGATTTTTAAACTCAGGTCGAGAGACATGACGAAATTACCAAATTTGAGGACTGAGTTGAGAAGAGCTAGTAGGTAAAATAAAATGTTCATACCTAGCTCGTGTGATATCAGATTTTTGTGTTCAAACATGCGAATCGAAGCTAACAACGCTACCTATGATATGGAATTAAAAAATCAAGATTTTGAAACTCAGGTCGAGAGACATGACGAAAATAGCAAACTTGAGGAAGGAGTTGAGAGGAGCCCTTGAGTAAATTAAAATGTTCATACCTGGCTCGTGTGATATCGGATTTTTGTGTTCAAACATGCGAATCGAAGCTAACAACGCTAGCTATGATATGGAATTAAAAAATCAAGAATTTGAAACTCAGGTCGAGAGATGTGACGAAATTACCAAATTTGAGGAGTGATTTGAGAGGAGCCCTTGAGTAAATTAAAATGTTCATATCGGGCTCGTGTGATATCGGATTTTTGTGTTCAAACATGCGAATCGAAGCTAACAATGCTACCTATGATATGGAATTAAAAAATCAACATTTTGAAACTCAGCTCGAGAGACATGACGAAAATAGCAAACTTGAGGAAGGAGTTGAGAAGAGCTAGTAGGTCAATTAAAATGTTCATACCTGGCTCGTGTGATATCCGATTTTTGTGTTCAGAATGGGAATCGAAGCTAACAACGCTAGCTATGATATGGAATTAAAAAATCAACATTTTGAAACTCATGTCGAGAGATGTGACGAAATTACCAAATTTGAGGAGTGATTTGAGAGGAGCCCTTGAGTAAATTAAAATGTTCATATCGGGCTCGTGTGATATCGGATTTTTGTGTTCAAACATGTAAATCGAAGCTAACAACGCTACCTATGATATGGAATTAAAAAATCAAGATTTTTAAACTCAGGTCGAGAGACATGACGAAATTACCAAATTTGAGGAGTGATTTGAGAGGAGCCCTTGAGTAAATTAAAATGTTCATATCGGGCTCGTGTCATATCGGATTTTTGTGTTCAAACATGCGAATCGAAGCTAACAACGCTACCTATGATATGGAATTAAAAAATCAAGATTTTGAAACTCAGGTCGAGAGACATGACGAAAATAGCAAACTTGAGGAGGGAGTTGAGAGGAGCCCTTGAGTAAATTAAAATGTTCATACCTGGCCCGTGTGATATCGGATTTTTGTGTTCAAACATGCAAATCGAAGCTAGCAACGCTAGCTATGATATGGAATTAAAAAATTAAGATTTTGAAACTCAGGTCGAGAGATGTGACGAAATTACCAAATTTGAGGAGTGATTTGAGAGGAGCCCTTGAGTAAATTAAAATGTTCATATCGGGCTCGTGTGATATCGGATTTTTGTGTTCAAACATGCAAATCGAAGCTAACAACGCTACCTATGATATGGAATTAAAAAATCAAGATTTTTAAACTCAGGTCGAGAGACATGATGAAAATAGCAAACTTGAGGAGGGAGTTGAGAAGAGCCCTTGAGTAAATTAAAATGTTCATACCTGGCTCGTGTGATATCGGATTTTTGTGTTCAAACATGCGAATCGAAGCTAACAACGCTACCTATGATATGGAATTAAAAAATCAAGATTTTGAAACTCAGGTCGAGAGACATGACGAAATTACCAAATTTGAGGAGTGATTTGAGAGGAGCCCTTGAGTAAATTAAAATGTTCATACCTGGCTCGTGTGATATCGGATTTTTGTGTTCAAACATGCGAATCGAAGCTAACAACGCTAGCTATGATATGGAATTAAAAAATCAAGAATTTGAAACTCAGGTCGAGAGATGTGACGAAATTACCAAATTTGAGGAGTGATTTGAGAGGAGCCCTTGAGTAAATGAAAATGTTCATATCGGGCTCGTGTGATATCGGATTTTTGTGTTCAAACATGCGAATCGAAGCTAACAATGCTACCTATGATATGGAATTAAAAAATCAACATTTTGAAACTCAGCTCGAGAGACATGACGAAAATAGCAAACTTGAGGAAGGAGTTGAGAAAAGCTAGTAGGTCAATTAAAATGTTCATACCTGGCTCGTGTGATATCCGATTTTTGTGTTCAAACATGGGAATCGAAGCTAACAACGCTAGCTATGATATGGAATTAAAAAATCAACATTTTGAAACTCATGTCGAGAGATGTGACGAAATTACCAAATTTGAGGAGTGATTTGAGAGGAGCCCTTGAGTAAATTAAAATGTTCATATCGGGCTCGTGTGATATCGGATTTTTGTGTTCAAACATGTAAATCGAAGCTAACAACGCTACCTATGATATGGAATTAAAAAATCAAGATTTTTAAACTCAGGTCGAGAGACATGACGAAATTACCAAATTTGAGGACTGAGTTGAGAAGAGGTAGTAGGTAAATTAAAATGTTCATACCTGGCTCGTGTCATATCGGATTTTTGTGTTCAAACATGCGAATCGAAGCTAACAACGCTACCTATGATATGGAATTAAAAAATCAAGATTTTGAAACTCAGGTCGAGAGACATGACGAAATTACCAAATTTGAGGAGTGATTTGAGAGGAGCCCTTGAGTAAATTAAAATGTTCATACCTGGCTCGTGTGATATCGGATTTTTGTGTTCAAACATGCGAATCGAAGCTAACAACGCTAGCTATGATATGGAATTAAAAAATCAAGAATTTGAAACTCAGGTCGAGAGATGTGACGAAATTACCAAATTTGAGGAGTGATTTGAGAGGAGCCCTTGAGTAAATGAAAATGTTCATATCGGGCTCGTGTGATATCGGATTTTTGTGTTCAAACATGCGAATCGAAGCTAACAATGCTACCTATGATATGGAATTAAAAAATCAACATTTTGAAACTCAGCTCGAGAGACATGACGAAAATAGCAAACTTGAGGAAGGAGTTGAGAAAAGCTAGTAGGTCAATTAAAATGTTCATACCTGGCTCGTGTGATATCCGATTTTTGTGTTCAAACATGGGAATCGAAGCTAACAACGCTACCTATGATATGGAATTAAAAAATCAACATTTTGAAACTCATGTCGAGAGATGTGACGAAATTACCAAATTTGAGGAGTGATTTGAGAGGAGCCCTTGAGTAAATTAAAATGTTCATATCGGGCTCGTGTGATATCGGATTTTTGTGTTCAAACATGTAAATCGAAGCTAACAACGCTACCTATGATATGGAATTAAAAAATCAAGATTTTTAAACTCAGGTCGAGAGACATGACGAAATTACCAAATTTGAGGACTGAGTTGAGAAGAGGTAGTAGGTAAATTAAAATGTTCATACCTGGCTCGTGTCATATCGGATTTTTGTGTTCAAACATGCGAATCGAAGCTAACAACGCTACCTATGATATGGAATTAAAAAATCAAGATTTTGAAACTCAGGTCGAGAGACATGACGAAAATAGCAAACTTGAGGAGGGAGTTGAGAGGAGCCCTTGAGTAAATTAAAATGTTCATACCTGGCCCGTGTGATATCGGATTTTTGTGTTCAAACATGCAAATCGAAGCTAGCAACGCTAGCTATGATATGAAATTAAAAAATCAAGATTTTGAAACTCAGGTCGAGAGATGTGACGAAATTACCAAATTTGAGGAGTGATTTGAGAGGAGCCCTTGAGTAAATTAAAATGTTCATATCGGGCTCGTGTGATATCGGATTTTTGTGTTCAAACATGCAAATCGAAGCTAACAACGCTACCTATGATATGGAATTAAAAAATCAAGATTTTTAAACTCAGGTCGAGAGACATGATGAAAATAGCAAACTTGAGGAGGGAGTTGAGAAGAGCCCTTGAGTAAATTAAAATGTTCATACCTGGCTCGTGTGATATCGGATTTTTGTGTTCAAACATGCGAATCGAAGCTAACAACGCTACCTATGATATGGAATTAAAAAATCAAGATTTTTAAACTCAGGTCGAGAGACATGACGAAATTACCAAATTTGAGGACTGAGTTGAGAAGAGCTAGTAGGTAAATTAAAATGTTCATACCTAGGTCGTGTGATATCGGATTTTTGTGTTCAAACATGCAAATCGAAGCTAACAACGCTACCTATGATATGGAATTAAAAAATCAAGATTTTGAAACTCAGGTCGAGAGACATGACGAAAATAGCAAACTTGAGGAAGGAGTTGAGAGGAGCCCTTGAGTAAATTAAAATGTTCATACCTGGCTCGTGTGATATCGGATTTTTGTGTTCAAACATGCGAATCGAAGCTAACAACGCTACCTATAATATGGAATTAAAAAATCAAGAATTTGAAACTGAGGTCGAGAGATGTGACGAAATTACCAAATTTGAGGAGTGATTTGAGAGGAGCCCTTGAGTAAATTAAAATGTTCATATCGGGCTCGTGTGATATCGGATTTTTGTGTTCAAAAATGCGAATCGAAGCTAACAACGCTACCTATGATATGGAATTAAAAAATCAAGAATTTGAAACTCAGGTCGAGAGACATGATGAAAATAGCAAACTTGAGGAGGGAGTTGAGAAGAGCCCTTGAGTAAATTAAAATGTTCATACCTGGCTCGTGTGATATCGGATTTTTGTGTTCAAACATGCGAATCGAAGCTAACAACGCTACCTATAATATGGAATTAAAAAATCAAGAATTTGAAACTCAGGTCGAGAGATGTGACGAAATTACCAAATTTGAGGAGTGATTTGAGAGGAGCCCTTCAGTAAATTAAAATGTTCATATCGGGCTCGTGTGATATCGGATTTTTGTGTTCAAACATGCAAATCGAAGCTAACAACGCTACCTATGATATGGAATTAAAAAATCAAGATTTTTAAACTCAGGTCGAGAGACATGATGAAAATAGCAAACTTGAGGAGGGAGTTGAGAAGAGCCCTTGAGTAAATTAAAATGTTCATACCTGGCTCGTGTGATATCGGATTTTTGTGTTCAAACATGCAAATCGAAGCTAACAACGCTAGCTATGATATGGAATTAAAAAATCAAGAATTTGAAACTCAGGTCGAGAGACATGACGAAAATAGCAAACTTGAGGAGGGAGTTGAGAGGAGCCCTTGAGTAAATTAAAATGTTCATACCTGGCTCGTGTGATATCGGATTTTTGTGTTCAAACATGCGAATCGAAGCTAACAACGCTAGCTATGATATGGAATTAAAAAATCAAGAATTTGAAACTCAGGTCGAGAGACATGACGAAAATAACAAACTTGAGGAAGGAGTTGAGAAGAGCTAGTAGGTAAATTAAAATGTTCATACCTGGCTCGTGTCATATCGGATTTTTGTGTTCAAACATGCGAATCGAAGCTAACAACGCTACCTATGATATGGAATTAAAAAATCAAGATTTTGAAACTCAGGTCGAGAGATGTGACGAAATTACCAAATTTGAGGAGTGATTTGAGAGGAGCCCTTGAGTAAATTAAAATGTTCATATCGGGCTCGTGTGATATCGGATTTTTGTGTTCAAACATGCGAATCGAAGCTAACAACGCTACCTATGATATGGAATTAAAAAATCAAGAATTTGAAACTCAGGTCGAGAGACATGATGAAAATAGCAAACTTGAGGAGGGAGTTGAGAAGAGCCCTTGAGTAAATTAAAATGTTCATATCGGGCTCGTGTGATATCGGATTTTTGTGTTCAAACATGCGAATCGAAGCTAACAACGCTACCTATGATATGGAATTAAAAAATCAAGAATTTGAAACTCAGGTCGAGAGACATGATGAAAATAGCAAACTCAGGTCTAGAGACATGACGAAAATAACAAACTTGAGGAACGAGTTGAGAAGAGCTAGTAGGTAAATTAAAATGTTCATACCTGGCTCGTGTCATATCGGATTTTTGTGTTCAAACATGCGAATCGAAGCTAACAACGCTACCTATGATATGGAATTAAAAAATCAAGATTTTGAAACTCAGGTCGAGAGACATGACGAAAATAGCAAACTTGAGGAGGGAGTTGAGAGGAGCCCTTGAGTAAATTAAAATGTTCATACCTGGCCCGTGTGATATCGGATTTTTGTGTTCAAACATGCAAATCGAAGCTAGCAACGCTAGCTATGATATGGAATTAAAAAATCAAGATTTTGAAACTCAGGTCGAGAGATGTGACGAAATTACCAAATTTGAGGAGTGATTTGAGAGGAGCCCTTGAGTAAATTAAAATGTTCATATCGGGCTCGTGTGATATCGGATTTTTGTGTTCAAACATGCAAATCGAAGCTAACAACGCTACCTATGATATGGAATTAAAAAATCAAGATTTTTAAACTCAGGTCGAGAGACATGATGAAAATAGCAAACTTGAGGAGGGAGTTGAGAAGAGCCCTTGAGTAAATTAAAATGTTCATACCTGGCTCGTGTGATATCGGATTTTTGTGTTCAAACATGCGAATCGAAGCTAACAACGCTAGCTATGATATGGAATTAAAAAATCCAGATTTTGAAACTCAGGTCGAGAGACATGACGAAAATAGCAAACTTGAGGAGGGAGTTGAGAAGAGCCCTTGAGTAAATTAAAATGTTCATACCTGGCTCGTGTGATATCGGATTTTTGTGTTCAAACATGCAAATCGAAGCTAACAACGCTAGCTATGATATGGAATTAAAAAATCAAGAATTTGAAACTCAGGTCGAGAGACATGACGAAAATAGCAAACTTGAGGAGGGAGTTGAGAGGAGCCCTTGAGTAAATTAAAATGTTCATACCTGGCTCGTGTGATATCGGATTTTTGTGTTCAAACATGCGAATCGAAGCTAACAACGCTAGCTATGATATGGAATTAAAAAATCAAGAATTTGAAACTCAGGTCGAGAGACATGACGAAAATAACAAACTTGAGGAAGGAGTTGAGAAGAGCTAGTAGGTAAATTAAAATGTTCATACCTGGCTCGTGTCATATCGGATTTTTGTGTTCAAACATGCGAATCGAAGCTAACAACGCTACCTATGATATGGAATTAAAAAATCAAGATTTTGAAACTCAGGTCGAGAGATGTGACGAAATTACCAAATTTGAGGAGTGATTTGAGAGGAGCCCTTGAGTAAATTAAAATGTTCATATCGGGCTCGTGTGATATCGGATTTTTGTGTTCAAACATGCGAATCGAAGCTAACAACGCTACCTATGATATGGAATTAAAAAATCAAGAATTTGAAACTCAGGTCGAGAGACATGATGAAAATAGCAAACTTGAGGAGGGAGTTGAGAAGAGCCCTTGAGTAAATTAAAATGTTCATATCGGGCTCGTGTGATATCGGATTTTTGTGTTCAAACATGCGAATCGAAGCTAACAACGCTACCTATGATATGGAATTAAAAAATCAAGAATTTGAAACTCAGGTCGAGAGACATGATGAAAATAGCAAACTCAGGTCTAGAGACATGACGAAAATAACAAACTTGAGGAACGAGTTGAGAAGAGCTAGTAGGTAAATTAAAATGTTCATACCTGGCTCGTGTCATATCGGATTTTTGTGTTCAAACATGCGAATCGAAGCTAACAACGCTACCTATGATATGGAATTAAAAAATCAAGATTTTGAAACTCAGGTCGAGAGACATGACGAAAATAGCAAACTTGAGGAGGGAGTTGAGAGGAGCCCTTGAGTAAATTAAAATGTTCATACCTGGCCCGTGTGATATCGGATTTTTGTGTTCAAACATGCAAATCGAAGCTAGCAACGCTAGCTATGATATGGAATTAAAAAATCAAGATTTTGAAACTCAGGTCGAGAGATGTGACGAAATTACCAAATTTGAGGAGTGATTTGAGAGGAGCCCTTGAGTAAATTAAAATGTTCATATCGGGCTCGTGTGATATCGGATTTTTGTGTTCAAACATGCAAATCGAAGCTAACAACGCTACCTATGATATGGAATTAAAAAATCAAGATTTTTAAACTCAGGTCGAGAGACATGATGAAAATAGCAAACTTGAGGAGGGAGTTGAGAAGAGCCCTTGAGTAAATTAAAATGTTCATACCTGGCTCGTGTGATATCGGATTTTTGTGTTCAAACATGCGAATCGAAGCTAACAACGCTACCTATGATATGGAATTAAAAAATCAAGATTTTTAAACTCAGGTCGAGAGACATGACGAAATTACCAAATTTGAGGACTGAGTTGAGAAGAGCTAGTAGGTAAATTAAAATGTTCATACCTAGGTCGTGTGATATCGGATTTTTGTGTTCAAACATGCAAATCGAAGCTAACAACGCTACCTATGATATGGAATTAAAAAATCAAGATTTTGAAACTCAGGTCGAGAGACATGACGAAAATAGCAAACTTGAGGAAGGAGTTGAGAGGAGCCCTTGAGTAAATTAAAATGTTCATACCTGGCTCGTGTGATATCGGATTTTTGTGTTCAAACATGCGAATCGAAGCTAACAACGCTACCTATAATATGGAATTAAAAAATCAAGAATTTGAAACTGAGGTCGAGAGATGTGACGAAATTACCAAATTTGAGGAGTGATTTGAGAGGAGCCCTTGAGTAAATTAAAATGTTCATATCGGGCTCGTGTGATATCGGATTTTTGTGTTCAAAAATGCGAATCGAAGCTAACAACGCTACCTATGATATGGAATTAAAAAATCAAGAATTTGAAACTCAGGTCGAGAGACATGATGAAAATAGCAAACTTGAGGAGGGAGTTGAGAAGAGCCCTTGAGTAAATTAAAATGTTCATACCTGGCTCGTGTGATATCGGATTTTTGTGTTCAAACATGCTAATCGAAGCTAACAACGCTACCTATGATATGGAATTAAAAAATCAAGATTTTTAAACTCAGGTCGAGAGACATGACGAAATTACCAAATTTGAGGACTGAGTTGAGAAGAGCTAGTAGGTAAATTAAAATGTTCATACCTAGGTCGTGTGATTTCGGATTTTTGTGTTCAAACATGCGAATCGAAGCTAACAACGCTAGCTATGATATGGAATTAAAAAATCCAGATTTTGAAACTCAGGTCGAGAGACATGACGAAAATAGCAAACTTGAGGAAGGAGTTGAGAGGAGCCCTTGAGTAAATTAAAATGTTCATACCTGGCTCGTGTGATATCGGATTTTTGTGTTCAAACATGCGAATCGAAGCTAACAACGCTACCTATGATATGGAATTAAAAAATCAAGATTTTGAAACTCAGGTCGAGAGACATGACGAAAATAGCAAACTTGAGGAGGGAGTTGAGAGGAGCCCTTGAGTAAATTAAAATGTTCATACCTGGCTCGTGTGATATCGGATTTTTGTGTTCAAACATGCGAATCGAAGCTAACAACGCTACCTATGATATGGAATTAAAAAATCAAGATTTTTAAACTCAGGTCGAGAGACATGACGAAATTACCAAATTTGAGGACTGAGTTTAGAAGAGCTAGTAGGTAAATTAAAATGTTCATACCTGGCTCGTGTCATATCGGATTTTTGTGTTCAAACATGCGAATCGAACCTAACAACGCTACCTATGATATGGAATTAAAAAATCAAGATTCTGAAACTCAGGTCGAGAGACATGACGAAAATAGCAAACTTGAGGAGGGAGTTGAGAGGAGCCTTTGAGTAAATTAAAATGTTCATACCTGGCCCGTGTGATATCGGATTTTTGTGTTCAAACATGCAAATCGAAGCTAGCAACGCTAGCTATGATATGGAATTAAAAAATCAAGATTTTGAAACTCAGGTCGAGAGATGTGACGAAATTACCAAATTTGAGGAGTGATTTGAGAGGAGCCCTTGAGTAAATTAAAATGTTCATATCGGGCTCGTGTGATATCGGATTTTTGTGTTCAAACATGCAAATCGAAGCTAACAACGCTACCTATGATATGGAATTAAAAAATCAAGATTTTGAAACTCAGGTCGAGAGACATGATGAAAATAGCAAACTTGAGGAGGGAGTTGAGAAGAGCCCTTGAGTAAATTAAAATGTTCATACCTGGCTCGTGTGATATCGGATTTTTGTGTTCAAACATGCTAATCGAAGCTAACAACGCTACCTATGATATGGAATTAAAAAATCAAGATTTTGAAACTCAGGTCGAGAGACATGACGAAATTACCAAATTTGAGGACTGAGTTGAGAAGAGCTAGTAGGTAAATTAAAATGTTCATACCTAGGTCGTGTGATTTCGGATTTTTGTGTTCAAACATGCGAATCGAAGCTAACAACGCTAGCTATGATATGGAATTAAAAAATCAAGATTTTGAAACTCAGGTCGAGAGACATGACGAAAATAGCAAACTTGAGGAAGGAGTTGAGAGGAGCCCTTGAGTAAATTAAAATGTTCATACCTGGCTCGTGTGATATCGGATTTTTGTGTTCAAACATGCGAATCGAAGCTAACTACGCTACCTATGATATGGAATTAAAAAATCAAGATTTTGAAACTCAGGTCGAGAGACATGACGAAAATAGCAAACTTGAGGAGGGAGTTGAGAGGAGCCCTTGAGTAAATTAAAATGTTCATACCTGGCTCGTGTGATATCGGATTTTTGTGTTCAAACATGCAAATCGAAGCTAACAACGCTAGCTATGATATGGAATTAAAAAATCAAGAATTTGAAACTCAGGTCGAGAGACATGACGAAAATAGCAAACTTGAGGAGGGAGTTGAGAGGAGCCCTTGAGTAAATTAAAATGTTCATACCTGGCTCGTGTGATATCGGATTTTTGTGTTCAAACATGCGAATCGAAGCTAACAACGCTACCTATGATATGGAATTAAAAAATCAAGAATTTGAAACTCAGGTCGAGAGATGTGACGAAATTACCAAATTTGAGGAGTGATTTGAGAGGAGCCCTTGAGTAAATTAAAATGTTCATATCGGGCTCGTGTGATATCGCATTTTTGTGTTCAAACATGCGAATCGAAGCTAACAACGCTACCTATGATATGGAATTAAAAAATCAAGATTTTTAAACTCAGGTCGAGAGACATGACGAAATTACCAAATTTGAGGAGTGAGTTGAGAAGAGGTAGTAGGTAAATTAAAATGTTCATACCTGGCTCGTGTCATATCGGATTTTTGTGTTCAAACATGCGAATCGAAGCTAACAACGCTACCTATGATATGGAATTAAAAAATCAAGATTTTGAAACTCAGGTCGAGAGACATGACGAAAATAGCAAACTTGAGGAGGGAGTTGAGAGGAGCCCTTGAGTAAATTAAAATGTTCATACCTGGCCCGTGTGATATCGGATTTTTGTGTTCAAACATGCAAATCGAAGCTAGCAACGCTAGCTATGATATGGAATTAAAAAATCAAGATTTTGAAACTCAGGTCGAGAGATGTGACGAAATTACCAAATTTGAGGAGTGATTTGAGAGGAGCCCTTGAGTAAATTAAAATGTTCATATCGGGCTCGTGTGATATCGGATTTTTGTGTTCAAACATGCAAATCGAAGCTAACAACGCTACCTATGATATGGAATTAAAAAATCAAGATTTTGAAACTCAGGTCGAGAGACATGATGAAAATAGCAAACTTGAGGAGGGAGTTGAGAAGAGCCCTTGAGTAAATTAAAATGTTCATACCTGGCTCGTGTGATATCGGATTTTTGTGTTCAAACATGCGAATCGAAGCTAACAACGCTACCTATGATATGGAATTAAAAAATCAAGATTTTGAAACTCAGGTCGAGAGACATGACGAAAATAGCAAACTTGAGGAAGGAGTTGAGAGGAGCCCTTGAGTAAATTAAAATGTTCATACCTGGCTCGTGTGATATCGGATTTTTGTGTTCAAACATGCGAATCGAAGCTAACAACGCTACCTATGATATGGAATTAAAAAATCAAGAATTTGAAACTCAGGTCGAGAGATGTGACGAAATTACCAAATTTGAGGAGTGATTTGAGAGGAGCCCTTGAGTAAATTAAAATGTTCATATCGGGCTCGTGTGATATCGGATTTTTGTGTTCAAACATGCGAATCGAAGCTAACAATGCTACCTATGATATGGAATTAAAAAATCAAGATTTTGAAACTCAGCTCGAGAGACATGACGAAAATAGCAAACTTGAGGAAGGAGTTGAGAAGAGCTAGTAGGTCAATTAAAATGTTCATACCTGGCTCGTGTGATATCCGATTTTTGTGTTCAAACATGGGAATCGAAGCTAACAACGCTAGCTATGATATGGAATTAAAAAATCAACATTTTGAAACTCATGTCGAGAGATGTGACGAAATTACCAAATTTGAGGAGTGATTTGAGAGGAGCCCTTGAGTAAATTAAAATGTTCATATCGGGCTCGTGTGATATCGGATTTTTGTGTTCAAACATGTAAATCGAAGCTAACAACGCTACCTATGATATGGAATTAAAAAATCAAGATTTTTAAACTCAGGTCGAGAGACATGACGAAATTACCAAATTTGAGGAGTGAGTTGAGAAGAGGTAGTAGGTAAATTAAAATGTTCATACCTGGCTCGTGTCATATCGGATTTTTGTGTTCAAACATGCGAATCGAAGCTAACAACGCTACCTATGATATGGAATTAAAAAATCAAGATTTTGAAACTCAGGTCGAGAGACATGACGAAAATAGCAAACTTGAGGAGGGAGTTGAGAGGAGCCCTTGAGTAAATTAAAATGTTCATACCTGGCCCGTGTGATATCGGATTTTTGTGTTCAAACATGCAAATCGAAGCTAGCAACGCTAGCTATGATATGGAATTAAAAAATCAAGAATTTGAAACTCAGGTCGAGAGATGTGACGAAATTACCAAATTTGAGGAGTGATTTGAGAGGAGCCCTTGAGTAAATTAAAATGTTCATATCGGGCTCGTGTGATATCGGATTTTTGTGTTCAAACATGCGAATCGAAGCTAACAACGCTACCTATGATATGGAATTAAAAAATCAAGAATTTGAAACTCAGGTCGAGAGACATGATGAAAATAGCAAACTCAGGTCGAGAGACATGACGAAAATAACAAACTTGAGGAACGAGTTGAGAAGAGCTAGTAGGTAAATTAAAATGTTCATATCGGGCTCGTGTGATATCGGATTTTTGTGTTCAAACATGCAAATCGAAGCTAGCAACGTTAGCTATGATATGGAATTAAAAAATCAAGATTTTGAAACTCAGGTCGAGAGACATGACGAAAATAGCAAACTTGAGGAGGGAGTTTAGAGGAGCCCTTGAGTAAATTAAAATGTTCATACCTGGCTCGTGTGATATCGGATTTTTGTGTTCAAACATGCAAATCGAAGCTAGCAATGCTAGCTATGATATGAAATTAAAAAATCAAGATTTTAAAACTCAAGTCCAGAGACATGACGAAATTACCTAATTTGAGGAGTGAGTTGAGAAGAGCTAGTAGGTAAATTTAAATGTTCATACCTGGCTCGTGTGATATCGGATTTTTGTGTTCAAACATGCGAATCGAAGCTAACAACGCTAGCTATGATATGGAATTAAAAAATCAAGATTTTGAAATTCAGGTCGAGAGACATGACGAAAATAGCAAACTTGAGGAGGGAGTTGAGAGGAGCCCTTGAGTAAATTAAAATGTTCATACCTGGCTCGTGTGATATCGGATTTTTGTGTTCAAACATGCGAATCGAAGCTAACAACGCCAGCTATGATATGGAATTAAAAAATCAAGATTTTGAAACTCAGGTCGAGAGATGTGACGAAATTACCAAATTTGAGGAGTGATTTGAGAGGAGCCCTTGAGTAAATTAAAATGTTCATATCGGGCTCGTGTGATATCGGATTTTTGTGTTCAAACATGCAAATCGAAGCTAACAACGCTACCTATGATATGGAATTAAAAAATCAAGATTTTTAAACTCAGGTCGAGAGACATGATGAAAATAGCAAACTTGAGGAGGGAGTTGAGAAGAGCCCTTGAGTAAATTAAAATGTTCATACCTCGCTCGTGTGATATCGGATTTTTGTGTTCAAACATGCGAATCGAAGCTAACAACGCTACCTATGATATGGAATTAAAAAATCAAGATTTTTAAACTCAGGTCGAGAGACATGACGAAATTACCAAATTTGAGGACTGAGTTGAGAAGAGCTAGTAGGTAAATTAAAATGTTCATACCTGGCTCGTGTCATATCGGATTTTTGTGTTCAAACATGCGAATCGAAGCTAACAACGCTACCTATGATATGGAATTAAAAAATCAAGATTTTGAAACTCAGGTCGAGAGACATGACGAAAATAGCAAACTTGAGGACGGAGTTGAGAAGAGCCCTTGAGTAAATTAAAATGTTCATATCGGGCTCGTGTGATATCGGATTTTTGTGTTCAAACATGCGAATCGAAGCTAACAACGCTACCTATGATATGGAATTAAAAAATCAAGAATTTGAAACTCAGGTCGAGAGACATGATGAAAATAGCAAACTCAGGTCGAGAGACATGACGAAAATAACAAACTTGAGGAACGAGTTGAGAAGAGCTAGTAGGTAAATTAAAATGTTCATACCTGGCTCGTGTGATATCGGATTTTTGTGTTCAAACATGCGAATCGAAGCTAACAACGCTAGCTATGATATGGAATTAAAAAATCAAGATTTTGAAACTCAGGTCGAGAGATGTGACGAAATTACCAAATTTGAGGAGTGATTTGAGAGGAGCCCTTGAGTAAATTAAAATGTTCATATCGGGCTCGTGTGATATCGGATTTTTGTGTTCAAACATGCAAATCGAAGCTAACAACGCTACCTATGATATGGAATTAAAAAATCAAGATTTTTAAACTCAGGTCGAGAGACATGATGAAAATAGCAAACTTGAGGAGGGAGTTGAGAAGAGCCCTTGAGTAAATTAAAATGTTCATACCTCGCTCGTGTGATATCGGATTTTTGTGTTCAAACATGCGAATCGAAGCTAACAACGCTACCTATGATATGGAATTAAAAAATCAAGATTTTTAAACTCAGGTCGAGAGACATGACGAAATTACCAAATTTGAGGATTGAGTTGAGAAGAGCTAGTAGGTAAATTAAAATGTTCATACCTGGCTCGTGTCATATCGGATTTTTGTGTTCAAACATGCGAATCGAAGCTAACAACGCTACCTATGATATGGAATTAAAAAATCAAGATTTTGAAACTCAGGTCGAGAGACATGACGAAAATAGCAAACTTGAGGAGGGAGTTGAGAGGAGCCCTTGAGTAAATTAAAATGTTCATACCTGGCGCGTGTGATATCGGATTTTTGTGTTCAAACATGCAAATCGAAGCTAGCAACGCTAGCTATGATATGGAATTAAAAAATCAGGATTTTGAAACTCAGGTCGAGAGATGTGACGAAATTACCAAATTTGAGGAGTGATTTGAGAGGAGCCCTTGAGTAAATTAAAATGTTCATATCGGGCTCGTGTGATATCGGATTTTTGTGTTCAAACATGCAAATCGAAGCTAACAACGCTACCTATGATATGGAATTAAAAAATCAAGATTTTTAAACTCAGGTCGAGAGACATGATGAAAATAGCAAACTCAGGTCGAGAGACATGACGAAAATAACAAACTTGAGGAACGAGTTGAGAAGAGCTAGTAGGTAAATTAAAATGTTCATATCGGGCTCGTGTGATATCGGATTTTTGTGTTCAAACATGCAAATCGAAGCTAGCAACGTTAGCTATGATATGGAATTAAAAAATCAAGATTTTGAAACTCAGGTCGAGAGACATGACGAAAATAGCAAACTTGAGGAGGGAGTTGAGAGGACCCCTTGAGTAAATTAAAATGTTCATACCTGGCTCGTGTGATATCGGATTTTTGTGTTCAAACATGCAAATCGAAGCTAGCAATGCTAGCTATGATATGAAATTAAAAAATCAAGATTTTAAAACTCAAGTCCAGAGACATGACGAAATTACCTAATTTGAGGAGTGAGTTGAGAAGAGCTAGTAGGTAAATTTAAATGTTCATACCTGGCTCGTGTGATATCGGATTTTTGTGTTCAAACATGCGAATCGAAGCTAACAACGCTAGCTATGATATGGAATTAAAAAATCAGGATTTTGAAACTCAGGTCGAGAGATGTGACGAAATTACCAAATTTGAGGAGTGATTTGAGAGGAGCCCTTGAGTAAATTAAAATGTTCATATCGGGCTCGTGTGATATCGGATTTTTGTGTTCAAACATGCAAATCGAAGCTAACAACGCTACCTATGATATGGAATTAAAAAATCAAGATTTTTAAACTCAGGTCGAGAGACATGATGAAAATAGCAAACTTGAGGAGGGAGTTGAGAAGAGCCCTTGAGTAAATTAAAATGTTCATACCTCGCTCGTGTGATATCGGATTTTTGTGTTCAAACATGCGAATCGAAGCTAACAACGCTACCTATGATATGGAATTAAAAAATCAAGATTTTTAAACTCAGGTCGAGAGACATGACGAAATTACCAAATTTGAGGACTGAGTTGAGAAGAGCTAGTAGGTAAATTAAAATGTTCATACCTGGCTCGTGTCATATCGGATTTTTGTGTTCAAACATGCGAATCGAAGCTAACAACGCTACCTATGATATGGAATTAAAAAATCAAGATTTTGAAACTCAGGTCGAGAGACATGACGAAAATAGCAAACTTGAGGAGGGAGTTGAGAGGAGCCCTTGAGTAAATTAAAATGTTCATACCTGGCCCGTGTGATATCGGATTTTTGTGTTCAAACATGCAAATCGAAGCTAGCAACGCTAGCTATGATATGGAATTAAAAAATCAAGATTTTGAAACTCAGGTCGAGAGATGTGACGAAATTACCAAATTTGAGGAGTGATTTGAGAGGAGCCCTTGAGTAAATTAAAATGTTCATATCGGGCTCGTGTGATATCGGATTTTTGTGTTCAAACATGCAAATCGAAGCTAACAACGCTACCTATGATATGGAATTAAAAAATCAAGATTTTTAAACTCAGGTCGAGAGACATGATGAAAATAGCAAACTTGAGGAGGGAGTTGAGAAGAGCCCTTGAGTAAATTAAAATGTTCATACCTCGCTCGTGTGATATCGGATTTTTGTGTTCAAACATGCGAATCGAAGCTAACAACGCTACCTATGATATGGAATTAAAAAATCAAGATTTTTAAACTCAGGTCGAGAGACATGACGAAATTACCAAATTTGAGGACTGAGTTGAGAAGAGCTAGTAGGTAAATTAAAATGTTCATACCTGGCTCGTGTCATATCGGATTTTTGTGTTCAAACATGCGAATCGAAGCTAACAACGCTACCTATGATATGGAATTAAAAAATCAAGATTTTGAAACTCAGGTCGAGAGATGTGACGAAATTACCAAATTTGAGGAGTGATTTGAGAGGAGCCCTTGAGTAAATTAAAATGTTCATATCGGGCTCGTGTGATATCGGATTTTTGTGTTCAAACATGCAAATCGAAGCTAACAACGCTACCTATGATATGGAATTAAAAAATCAAGATTTTTAAACTCAGGTCGAGAGACATGATGAAAATAGCAAACTTGAGGAGGGAGTTGAGAAGAGCCCTTGAGTAAATTAAAATGTTCATACCTCGCTCGTGTGATATCGGATTTTTGTGTTCAAACATGCGAATCGAAGCTAACAACGCTACCTATGATATGGAATTAAAAAATCAAGATTTTTAAACTCAGGTCGAGAGACATGACGAAATTACCAAATTTGAGGAGTGAGTTGAGAAGAGGTAGTAGGTAAATTAAAATGTTCATACCTGGCTCGTGTCATATCGGATTTTTGTGTTCAAACATGCGAATCGAAGCTAACAACGCTACCTATGATATGGAATTAAAAAATCAAGATTTTTAAACTCAGGTCGAGAGACATGACGAAATTACCAAATTTGAGGACTGAGTTGAGAAGAGCTAGTAGGTAAATTAAAATGTTCATACCTGGCTCGTGTCATATCGGATTTTTGTGTTCAAACATGCGAATCGAAGCTAACAACGCTACCTATGATATGGAATTAAAAAATCAAGATTTTGAAACTCAGGTCGAGAGACATGACGAAAATAGCAAACTTGAGGAGGGAGTTGAGAGGAGCCCTTGAGTAAATTAAAATGTTCATACCTGGCGCGTGTGATATCGGATTTTTGTGTTCAAACATGCAAATCGAAGCTAGCAACGCTAGCTATGATATGGAATTAAAAAATCAGGATTTTGAAACTCAGGTCGAGAGATGTGACGAAATTACCAAATTTGAGGAGTGATTTGAGAGGAGCCCTTGAGTAAATTAAAATGTTCATATCGGGCTCGTGTGATATCGGATTTTTGTGTTCAAACATGCAAATCGAAGCTAACAACGCTACCTATGATATGGAATTAAAAAATCAAGATTTTGAAACTCAGGTCGAGAGACATGATGAAAATAGCAAACTTGAGGAGGGAGTTGAGAAGAGCCCTTGAGTAAATTAAAATGTTCATACCTCGCTCGTGTGATATCGGATTTTTGTGTTCAAACATGCGAATCGAAGCTAACAACGCTACCTATGATATGGAATTAAAAAATCAAGATTTTTAAACTCAGGTCGAGAGACATGACGAAATTACCAAATTTGAGGACTAAGTTGAGAAGAGCTAGTAGGTAAATTAAAATGTTCATACCTGGCTCGTGTCATATCGGATTTTTGTGTTCAAACATGCGAATCGAAGCTAACAACGCTACCTATGATATGGAATTAAAAAATCAAGATTTTGAAACTCAGGTCGAGAGACATGACGAAAATAGCAAACTTGAGGAGGGAGTTGAGAGGAGCCCTTGAGTAAATTAAAATGTTCATACCTGGCCCGTGTGATATCGGATTTTTGTGTTCAAACATGCAAATCGAAGCTAGCAACGCTAGCTATGATATGGAATTAAAAAATCAGGATTTTGAAACTCAGGTCGAGAGATGTGACGAAATTACCAAATTTGAGGAGTGATTTGAGAGGAGCCCTTGAGTAAATTAAAATGTTCATATCGGGCTCGTGTGATATCGGATTTTTGTGTTCAAACATGCAAATCGAAGCTAACAACGCTACCTATGATATGGAATTAAAAAATCAAGATTTTTAAACTCAGGTCGAGAGACATGATGAAAATAGCAAACTTGAGGAGGGAGTTGAGAAGAGCCCTTGAGTAAATTAAAATGTTCATACCTCGCTCGTGTGATATCGGATTTTTGTGTTCAAACATGCGAATCGAAGCTAACAACGCTACCTATGATATGGAATTAAAAAATCAAGATTTTGAAACTCAGGTCGAGAGACATGACGAAAATAGCAAACTTGAGGAGGGAGTTGAGAGGAGCCCTTGAGTAAATTAAAATGTTCATACCTGGCCCGTGTGATATCGGATTTTTGTGTTCAAACATGCAAATCGAAGCTAGCAACGCTAGCTATGATATGGAATTAAAAAATCAAGATTTTGAAACTCAGGTCGAGAGATGTGACGAAATTACCAAATTTGAGGAGTGATTTGAGAGGAGCCCTTGAGTAAATTAAAATGTTCATATCGGGCTCGTGTGATATCGGATTTTTGTGTTCAAATATGCAAATCGAAGCTAACAACGCTACCTATGATATGGAATTAAAAAATCAAGATTTTGAAACTCAGGTCGAGAGACATGATGAAAATAGCAAACTTGAGGAGGGAGTTGAGAAGAGCCCTTGAGTAAATTAAAATGTTCATATCGGGCTCGTGTGATATCGGATTTTTGTGTTCAAACATGCGAATCGAAGCTAACAACGCTACCTATGATATGGAATTAAAAAATCAAGATTTTGAAACTCAGGTCGAGAGACATGACGAAAATAGCAAACTTGAGGAGGGAGTTGAGAGGAGCCCTTGAGTAAATTAAAATGTTCATACCTGGCCCGTGTGATATCGGATTTTTGTGTTCAAACATGCAAATCGAAGCTAGCAACGCTAGCTATGATATGGAATTCAAAAATCAGGATTTTGAAACTCAGGTCGAGAGATGTGACGAAATTACCAAATTTGAGGAGTGATTTGAGAGGAGCCCTTGAGTAAATTAAAATGTTCATATCGGGCTCGTGTGATATCGGATTTTTGTGTTCAAACATGCAAATCGAAGCTAACAACGCTACCTATGATATGGAATTAAAAAATCAAGATTTTTAAACTCAGGTCGAGAGACATGATGAAAATAGCAAACTTGAGGAGGGAGTTGAGAAGAGCCCTTGAGTAAATTAAAATGTTCATACCTCGCTCGTGTGATATCGGATTTTTGTGTTCAAACATGCGAATCGAAGCTAACAACGCTACCTATGATATGGAATTAAAAAATCAAGATTTTTAAACTCAGGTCGAGAGACATGACGAAATTACCAAATTTGAGGACTGAGTTGAGAAGAGCTAGTAGGTAAATTAAAATGTTCATACCTGGCTCGTGTCATATCGGATTTTTGTGTTCAAACATGCGAATCGAAGCTAACAACGCTACCTATGATATGGAATTAAAAAATGAAGATTTTGAAACTCAGGTCGAGAGACATGACGAAAATAGCAAACTTGAGGAGGGAGTTGAGAAGAGCCCTTGAGTAAATTAAAATGTTCATACCTCGCTCGTGTGATATCGCATTTTTGTGTTCAAACATGCGAATCGAAGCTAACAACGCTACCTATGATATGGAATTAAAAAATCAAGATTTTTAAACTCAGGTCGAGAGACATGACGAAATTACCAAATTTGAGGAGTGAGTTGAGAAGAGGTAGTAGGTAAATTAAAATGTTCATACCTGGCTCGTGTCATATCGGATTTTTGTGTTCAAACATGCGAATCGAAGCTAACAACGCTACCTATGATATGGAATTAAAAAATCAAGATTTTGAAACTCAGGTCGAGAGACATGACGAAAATAGCAAACTTGAGGAGGGAGTTGAGAGGAGCCCTTGAGTAAATTAAAATGTTCATACCTGGCCCGTGTGATATCGGATTTTTGTGTTCAAACATGCAAATCGAAGCTAGCAACGCTAGCTATGATATGGAATTAAAAAATCAAGATTTTGAAACTCAGCTCGAGAGATGTGACGAAATTACCAAATTTGAGGAGTGATTTGAGAGGAGCCCTTGAGTAAATTAAAATGTTCATATCGGGCTCGTGTGATATCGGATTTTTGTGTTCAAACATGCAAATCGAAGCTAACAACGCTACCTATGATATGGAATTAAAAAATCAAGATTTTGAAACTCAGGTCGAGAGACATGATGAAAATAGCAAACTTGAGGAGGGAGTTGAGAAGAGCCCTTGAGTAAATTAAAATGTTCATACCTGGCTCGTGTGATATCGGATTTTTGTGTTCAAACATGCGAATCGAAGCTAACAACGCTACCTATGATATGGAATTAAAAAATCAAGATTTTGAAACTCAGGTCGAGAGACATGACGAAAATAGCAAACTTGAGGAAGGAGTTGAGAGGAGCCCTTGAGTAAATTAAAATGTTCATACCTGGCTCGTGTGATATCGGATTTTTGTGTTCAAACATGCGAATCGAAGCTAACAACGCTACCTATGATATGGAATTAAAAAATCAAGAATTTGAAACTCAGGTCGAGAGATGTGACGAAATTACCAAATTTGAGGAGTGATTTGAGAGGAGCCCTTGAGTAAATTAAAATGTTCATATCGGGCTCGTGTGATATCGGATTTTTGTGTTCAAACATGCTAATCGAAGCTAACAATGCTACCTATGATATGGAATTAAAAAATCAAGATTTTGAAACTCAGCTCGAGAGACATGACGAAAATAGCAAACTTGAGGAAGGAGTTGAGAAGAGCTAGTAGGTCAATTAAAATGTTCATACCTGGCTCGTGTGATATCCGATTTTTGTGTTCAAACATGGGAATCGAAGCTAACAACGCTAGCTATGATATGGAATTAAAAAATCAACATTTTGAAACTCATGTCGAGAGATGTGACGAAATTACCAAATTTGAGGAGTGATTTGAGAGGAGCCCTTGAGTAAATTAAAATGTTCATATCGGGCTCGTGTGATATCGGATTTTTGTGTTCAAACATGCGAATCGAAGCTAACAACGCTACCTATGATATGGAATTAAAAAATCAAGATTTTTAAACTCAGGTCGAGAGACATGACGAAATTACCAAATTTGAGGACTGAGTTGAGAAGAGCTAGTAGGTAAATTAAAATGTTCATACCTGGCTCGTGTCATATCGGATTTTTGTGTTCAAACATGCGAATCGAAGCTAACAACGCTACCTATGATATGGAATGAAAAAATCAAGATTTTGAAACTCAGGTCGAGAGATGTGACGAAATTACCAAATTTGAGGAGTGATTTGAGAGGAGCCCTTGAGTAAATTAAAATGTTCATATCGGGCTCGTGTGATATCGGATTTTTGTGTTCAAACATGCAAATCGAAGCTAACAACGCTACCTATGATATGGAATTAAAAAATCAAGATTTTGAAACTCAGGTCGAGAGACATGATGAAAATAGCAAACTTGAGGAGGGAGTTGAGAGGAGCCCTTGAGTAAATTAAAATTTTCATATCGGGCTCGTGTGATATCGGATTTTTGTGTTCAAACATGCAAATCGAAGCTAACAACGCTACCTATGATATGGAATTAAAAAATCAAGATTTTTAAACTCAGGTCGAGAGACATGATGAAAATAGCAAACTTGAGGAGTGATTTGAGAGGAGCCCTTGAGTAAATTAAAATGTTCATATCGGGCTCGTGTGATATCGGATTTTTGTGTTCAAACATGCAAATCGAAGCTAACAACGCTACCTATGATATGGAATTAAAAAATCAAGATTTTTAAACTCAGGTCGAGAGACATGACGAAATTACCAAATTTGAGGACTGAGTTGAGAAGAGCTAGTAGGTAAATTAAAATGTTCATACCTGGCTCGTGTCATATCGGATTTTTGTGTTCAAACATGCGAATCGAAGCTAACAACGCTACCTATGATATGGAATTAAAAAATCAAGATTTTGAAACTCAGGTCGAGAGACATGACGAAAATAGCAAACTTGAGGAGGGAGTTGAGAGGAGCCCTTGAGTAAATTAAAATGTTCATACCTGGCGCGTGTGATATCGGATTTTTGTGTTCAAACATGCAAATCGAAGCTAGCAACGCTAGCTATGATATGGAATTAAAAAATCAGGATTTTGAAACTCAGGTCGAGAGATGTGACGAAATTACCAAATTTGAGGAGTGATTTGAGAGGAGCCCTTGAGTAAATTAAAATGTTCATATCGGGCTCGTGTGATATCGGATTTTTGTGTTCAAACATGCAAATCGAAGCTAACAACGCTACCTATGATATGGAATTAAAAAATCAAGATTTTTAAACTCAGGTCGAGAGACATGATGAAAATAGCAAACTTGAGGAGGGAGTTGAGAAGAGCCCTTGAGTAAATTAAAATGTTCATACCTCGCTCGTGTGATATCGGATTTTTGTGTTCAAACATGCGAATCGAAGCTAACAACGCTACCTATGATATGGAATTAAAAAATCAAGATTTTTAAACTCAGGTCGAGAGACATGACGAAATTACCAAATTTGAGGACTAAGTTGAGAAGAGCTAGTAGGTAAATTAAAATGTTCATACCTGGCTCGTGTGATATCGGATTTTTGTGTTCAAACATGCGAATCGAAGCTAACAACGCTACCTATGATATGGAATTAAAAAATCAAGATTTTGAAACTCAGGTCGAGAGACATGACGAAAATAGCAAACTTGAGGAGGGAGTTGAGAGGAGCCCTTGAGTAAATTAAAATGTTCATACCTGGCGCGTGTGATATCGGATTTTTGTGTTCAAACATGCAAATCGAAGCTAGCAACGCTAGCTATGATATGGAATTAAAAAATCAGGATTTTGAAACTCAGGTCGAGAGATGTGACGAAATTACCAAATTTGAGGAGTGATTTGAGAGGAGCCCTTGAGTAAATTAAAATGTTCATATCGGGCTCGTGTGATATCGGATTTTTGTGTTCAAACATGCAAATCGAAGCTAACAACGCTACCTATGATATGGAATTAAAAAATCAAGATTTTTAAACTCAGGTCGAGAGACATGACGAAAATAGCAAACTTGAGGAGGGAGTTGAGAAGAGCCCTTGAGTAAATTAAAATGTTCATACCTCGCTCGTGTGATATCGGATTTTTGTGTTCAAACATGCGAATCGAAGCTAACAACGCTACCTATGATATGGAATTAAAAAATCAAGATTTTAAAACTCAGGTCGAGAGACATGACGAAATTACCAAATTTGAGGACTGAGTTGAGAAGAGCTAGTAGGTAAATTAAAATGTTCATACCTAGCTCGTGTGATATCAGATTTTTGTGTTCAAACATGCGAATCGAAGCTAACAACGCTACCTATGATATGGAATTAAAAAATCAAGATTTTGAAACTCAGGTCGAGAGACATGATGAAAATAGCAAACTTGAGGAAGGAGTTGAGAGGAGCCCTTGAGTAAATTAAAATGTTCATACCTGGCTCGTGTGATATCGGATTTTTGTGTTCAAACATGCGAATCGAAGCTAACAACGCTAGCTATGATATGGAATTAAAAAATCAGGATTTTGAAACTCAGGTCGAGAGATGTGACGAAATTACCAAATTTGAGGAGTGATTTGAGAGGAGCCCTTGAGTAAATTAAAATGTTCATATCGGGCTCGTGTGATATCGGATTTTTGTGTTTAAACATGCGAATCGAAGCTAACAATGCTACCTATGATATGGAATTAAAAAATCAAGATTTTGAAACTCAGCTCGAGAGACATGACGAAAATAGCAAACTTGAGGAAGGAGTTGAGAAGAGCTAGTAGGTCAATTAAAATGTTCATACCTGGCTCGTGTGATATCCGATTTTTGTGTTCAAACATGGGAATCGAAGCTAACAACGCTAGCTATGATATGGAATTAAAAAATCAACATTTTGAAACTCATGTCGAGAGATGTGACGAAATTACCAAATTTGAGGAGTGATTTCAGAGGAGCCCTTGAGTAAATTAAAATGTTCATATCGGGCTCGTGTGATATCGGATTTTTGTGTTCAAACATGTAAATCGAAGCTAACAACGCTACCTATGATATGGAATTAAAAAATCAAGATGTTTAAACTCAGGTCGAGAGACATGACGAAATTACCAAATTTGAGGAGTGAGTTGAGAAGAGGTAGTAGGTAAATTAAAATGTTCATACCTGGCTCGTGTCATATCGGATTTTTGTGTTCAAACATGCGAATCGAAGCTAACAACGCTACCTATGATATGGAATTAAAAAATCAAGATTTTGAAACTCAGGTCGAGAGACATGATGAAAATAGCAAACTTGAGGAGGGAGTTGAGAAGAGCCCTTGAGTAAATTAAAATGTTCATACCTGGCTCGTGTGATATCGGATTTTTGTGTTCAAACATGCGAATCGAAGCTAACAACGCTACCTATGATATAGAATTAAAAAATCAAGATTTTTAAACTCAGGTCGAGAGACATGACGAAATTACCAAATTTGAGGACTGAGTTGAGAAGAGCTAGTAGGTAAATTAAAATGTTCATACCTAGCTCGTGTGATATCAGATTTTTGTGTTCAAACATGCGAATCGAAGCTAACAACGCTACCTATGATATGGAATTAAAAAATCAAGATTTTGAAACTCAGGTCGAGAGACATGACGAAAATAGCAAACTTGAGGAAGGAGTTGAGAGGAGCCCTTGAGTAAATTAAAATGTTCATACCTGGCTCGTGTGATATCGGATTTTTGTGTTCAAACATGCGAATCGAAGCTAACAACGCTACCTATGATATGGAATTAAAAAATCAAGAATTTGAAACTCAGGTCGAGAGATGTGACGAAATTACCAAATTTGAGGAGTGATTTGAGAGGAGCCCTTGAGTAAATTAAAATGTTCATATCGGGCTCGTGTGATATCGGATTTTTGTGTTCAAACATGCAAATCGAAGCTAACAATGCTACCTATGATATGGAATTAAAAAATCAAGATTTTGAAACTCAGCTCGAGAGACATGACGAAAATAGCAAACTTGAGGAAGGAGTTGAGAAGAGCTAGTAGGTCAATTAAAATGTTCATACCTGGCTCGTGTGATATCGGATTTTTGTGTTCAAACATGCGAATCGAAGCTAACAACGCTACCTATGATATGGAATTAAAAAATCAAGATTTTGAAACTCAGGTCGAGAGACATGACGAAAATAGCAAACTTGAGGAAGGAGTTGAGAGGAGCCCTTGAGTAAATTAAAATGTTCATACCTGGCTCGTGTGATATCGGATTTTTGTGTTCAAACATGCGAATCGAAGCTAACAACTCTAGCTATGATATGGAATTAAAAAATCAAGAATTTGAAACTCAGGTCGAGAGATGTGATGAAATTACCAAATTTGAGGAGTGATTTGAGAGGAGCCCTTGAGTAAATTAAAATGTTCATATCGGGCTCGTGTGATATCGGATTTTTGTGTTCAAACATGCGAATCGAAGCTAACAATGCTACCTATGATATGGAATTAAAAAATCAAGATTTTGAAACTCAGCTCAAGAGACATGACGAAAATAGCAAACTTGAGGAAGGAGTTGAGAAGAGCTAGTAGGTCAATTAAAATGTTCATACCTGGCTCGTGTGATATCCGATTTTTGTGTTCAAACATGGGAATCGAAGCTAACAACGCTAGCTATGATATGGAATTAAAAAATCAACATTTTGAAACTCATGTCGAGAGATGTGACGAAATTACCAAATTTGAGGAGTGATTTGAGAGGAGCCCTTGAGTAAATTAAAATGTTCATATCGGGCTCGTGTGATATCGGATTTTTGTGTTCAAACATGTAAATCGAAGCTAACAACGCTACCTATGATATGGAATTAAAAAATCAAGATTTTTAAACTCAGGTCGAGAGACATGACGAAATTACCAAATTTGAGGAGTGAGTTGAGAAGAGGTAGTAGGTAAATTAAAATGTTCATACCTGGCTCGAGTCATATCGGATTTTTGTGTTCAAACATGCGAATCGAAGCTAACAACGCTACCTATGATATGGAATTAAAAAATCAAGATTTTGAAACTCAGGTCGAGAGACATGACGAAAATAGCAAACTTGAGGAGGGAGTTGAGAGGAGCCCTTGAGTAAATTAAAATGTTCATACCTGGCGCGTGTGATATCGGATTTTTGTGTTCAAACATGCAAATCGAAGCTAGCAACGCTAGCTATGATATGGAATTAAAAAATCAAGATTTTGAAACTCAAGTCGAGAGACATAACGAAAATAGCAAACTTGAGGAGGGAGTTGAGAGGAGCCCTTGAGTAAATTAAAATGTTCATACCTGGCTCTTGTGATATCGGATTTTTGTGATCAAACATGCGAATCGAAGCTAACAACGCTAGCTATGATATGGAATTTAAAAATCAAGATTTTAAAAGTCAAGTCCAGAGACATGACCACAATAGCAAACCTGAGGAGGGAGTTGAGAGGAGCCCTTGAGTAAATTAAAATGTTCATACCTGGCTCGTGTGATATCGGATTTTTGTGTTCAAACATGCAAATGGAAGCTAACAACGCTAGCTATGTTGTGGAATTAAAAAATCAAGATTTTGAAACTCAAGTCCAGAGACATGACGAAATTACCAATTTTGAGGAGTGAGTTGAGAAGAGCTAGTAGGTAAATTAAAATGCTCATTCCTGGCTCGTGTGATATCGGATTTTTGTGTTCAAACATGCGAATCGAAGCTAACAACGCTAGCTATGATATGGAATTTAAAAATCAAGATTTTAAAAGTCAAGTCCAGAGACATGACCACAATAGCAAACTTGAGGAGGGGGTTGAGAGGAGCCCTTGAGTAAATTAAAATGTTCATACCTGGCTCGTGTGATATCGGATTTTTGTGTTCAAACATGCAAATCGAAGCTGGCGACGCTACCTATGATATGGAATTAAAAAATCAAGAATTTGAAACTCAGGTCGAGAGATGTGACGAAATTACCAAATTTGAGGAGTGATTTGAGAGGAGCCCTTGAGTAAATTAAAATGTTCATATCGGGCTCGTGTGATATCGGATTTTTGTGTTCAAACATGCAAATCGAAGCTAACAACGCTACCTATGATATGGAATTAAAAAATCAAGATTTTTAAACTCAGGTCGAGAGACATGATGAAAATAGCAAACTTGAGGAGGGAGTTGAGAAGAGCCCTTGAGTAAATTAAAATGTTCATACCTGGCTCGTGTGATATCGGATTTTTGTGTTCAAACATGCGAATCGAAGCTAACAACGCTACCTATGATATGGAATTAAAAAATCAAGATTTTTAAACTCAGGTCGAGAGACATGACGAAATTACCAAATTTGAGGACTGAGTTGAGAAGAGCTAGTAGGTAAATTAAAATGTTCATACCTAGGTCGTGTGATATCGGATTTTTGTGTTCAAACATGCGAATCGAAGCTAACAACGCTACCTATGATATGGAATTAAAAAATCAAGATTTTGAAACTCAGGTCGAGAGACATGACGAAAATAGCAAACTTGAGGAAGGAGTTGAGAGGAGCCCTTGAGTAAATTAAAATGTTCATACCTGGCTCGTGTGATATCGGATTTTTGTGTTCAAACATGCGAATCGAAGCTAACAACGCTACCTATGATATGGAATTAAAAAATCAAGAATTTGAAACTCAGGTCGAGAGATGTGACGAAATTACCAAATTTGAGGAGTGATTTGAGAGGAGCCCTTGAGTAAATTAAAATGTTCATATCGGGCTCGTGTGATATCGGATTTTTGTGTTCAAACATGCAAATCGAAGCTAAGAACGCTACCTATGATATGGAATTAAAAAATCAAGATTTTTAAACTCAGGTCGAGAGACATGATGAAAATAGCAAACTTGAGGAGGGAGTTGAGAAGAGCCCTTGAGTAAATTAAAATGTTCATACCTGGCTCGTGTGATATCGGATTTTTGTGTTTAAACATGCGAATCGAAGCTAACAACGCTACCTATGATATGGAATTAAAAAATCAAGATTTTTAAACTCAGGTCGAGAGACATGACGAAATTACCAAATTTGAGGACTGAGTTGAGAAGAGCTAGTAGGTAAATTAAAATGTTCATACCTAGGTCGTGTGATATCGGATTTTTGTGTTCAAACATGCGAATCGAAGCTAACAACGCTACCTATGATATGGAATTAAAAAATCAAGATTTTGAAACTCAGGTCGAGAGACATGACGAAAATAGCAAACTTGAGGAAGGAGTTGAGAGGAGCCCTTGAGTAAATTAAAATGTTCATACCTGGCTCGTGTGATATCGGATTTTTGTGTTCAAACATGCGAATCGAAGCTAACAACGCTACCTATGATATGGAATTAAAAAATCAAGAATTTGAAACTCAGGTCGAGAGATGTGACGAAATTACCAAATTTGAGGAGTGATTTGAGAGGAGCCCTTGAGTAAATTAAAATGTTCATATCGGGCTCGTGTGATATCGGATTTTTGTGTTCAAACATGCAAATCGAAGCTAAGAACGCTACCTATGATATGGAATTAAAAAATCAAGATTTTTAAACTCAGGTCGAGAGACATGATGAAAATAGCAAACTTGAGGAGGGAGTTGAGAAGAGCCCTTGAGTAAATTAAAATGTTCATACCTGGCTCGTGTGATATCGGATTTTTGTGTTCAAACATGCGAATCGAAGCTAACAACGCTACCTATGATATGGAATTAAAAAATCAAGATTTTTAAACTCAGGTCGAGAGACATGACGAAAATAGCAAACTTGAGGAGGGAGTTGAGAGGAGCCCTTGAGTAAATTAAAATGTTCATACCTGGCCCGTGTGATATCGGATTTTTGTGTTCAAACATGCAAATCGAAGCTAGCAACGCTAGCTATGATATGGAATTAAAAAATCAAGATTTTGAAACTCAGGTCGAGAGATGTGACGAAATTACCAAATTTGAGGAGTGATTTGAGAGGAGCCCTTGAGTAAATTAAAATGTTCATATCGGGCTCGTGTGATATCGGATTTTTGAGTTCAAACATGCGAATCGAAGCTAACAACGCTACCTATGATATGGAATTAAAAAATCAAGATTTCGAAACTCAGGTCGAGAGACATGACGAAAATAGCAAACTTGAGGAAGGAGTTGAGAGGAGCCCTTGAGTAAATTAAAATGTTCATACCTGGCTCGTGTGATATCGGATTTTTGTGTTCAAACATGCGAATCGAAGCTAACAACTCTAGCTATGATATGGAATTAAAAAATCAAGAATTTGAAACTCAGGTCGAGAGATGTGACGAAATTACCAAATTTGAGGAGTGATTTGAGAGGAGCCCTTGAGTAAATTAAAATGTTCATATCGGGCTCGTGTGGTATCGGATTTTTGTGTTCAAACATGCGAATCGATGCTAACAATGCTACCTATGATATGGAATTAAAAAATCAAGATTTTGAAACTCAGCTCGAGAGACATGACGAAAATAGCAAACTTGAGGAAGGAGTTGAGAAGAGCTAGTAGGTCAATTAAAATGTTCATACCTGGCTCGTGTGATATCCGATTTTTGTGTTCAAACATGGGAATCGAAGCTAACAACGCTAGCTATGATATGGAATTAAAAAATCAAGATTTTGAAACTCAGGTCGAGAGACATGATGAAAATAGCAAACTTGAGGAGGGAGTTGAGAAGAGCCCTTGAGTAAATTAAAATGTTCATACCTGGCTCGTGTGATATCGGATTTTTGTGTTCAAACATGCGAATCGAAGCTAACAACTCTAGCTATGATATGGAATTAAAAAATCAAGAATTTGAAACTCAGGTCGAGAGATGTGACGAAATTACCAAATTTGAGGAGTGATTTGAGAGGAGCCCTTGAGTAAATTAAAATGTTCATATCGGGCTCGTGTGGTATCGGATTTTTGTGTTCAAACATGCGAATCGATGCTAACAATGCTACCTATGATATGGAATTAAAAAATCAAGATTTTGAAACTCAGCTCGAGAGACATGACGAAAATAGCAAACTTGAGGAAGGAGTTGAGAAGAGCTAGTAGGTCAATTAAAATGTTCATACCTGGCTCGTGTGATATCCGATTTTTGTGTTCAAACATGGGAATCGAAGCTAACAACGCTAGCTATGATATGGAATTAAAAAATCAAGATTTTGAAACTCAGGTCGAGAGACATGATGAAAATAGCAAACTTGAGGAGGGAGTTGAGAAGAGCCCTTGAGTAAATTAAAATGTTCATACCTGGCTCGTCTGATATCGGATTTTTGTGTTCAAACATGCGAATCGAAGCTAACAACGCTACCTATGATATGGAATTAAAAAATCAAGATTTTTAAACTCAGGTCGAGAGACATGACGAAAATAGCAAACTTGAGGAGGGAGTTGAGAGGAGCCCTTGAGTAAATTAAAATGTTCATACCTGGCTCGTGTGATATCGGATTTTTGTGTTCAAACATGCGAATCGAAGCTAACAACGCTACCTATGATATGGAATTAAAAAATCAAGATTTTTAAACTCAGGTCGAGAGACATGACGAAATTACCAAATTTGAGGAGTGAGTTGAGAAGAGGTAGTAGGTAAATTAAAATGTTCATACCTGGCTCGTGTGATATCGGATTTTTGTGTTCAAACATGCGAATTGAAGCTAACAATGCTACCTATGATATGGAATTAAAAAATCAAGATTTTGAAACTCAGGTCGAGAGACATGATGAAAATAGCAAACTTGAGGAGGGAGTTGAGAAGAGCCCTTGAGTAAATTAAAATGTTCATACCTGGCTCGTGTGATATCGGATTTTTGTGTTCAAACATGCGAATCGAAGCTAACAACGCTAGCTATGATATGGAATTAAAAAATCAACATTTTGAAACTCAGGTCGAGAGACATGACAAGAATAGCAAACTTGAGGAGGGAGTTGAGAGGAGCCCTTGAGTAATTTAAAATGTTCATACCTGCCTCGTGTGATATCGGATTTTTGTGTCCAAACATGCAAATCAAAGCTAACAACGCTAGCTATGATATGGACTTAAAAAATCAAGATTTTGAAACTCAAGTCGAGAGACATGACGAAATTACCAAATTTGAGGAGTGAGTTGAGAAGAGGTAGTAGGTAAATTAAAATGTTCATACCTGGCTCGTGTGATATCGGATTTTTGTGTTCAAACATGCGAATTGAAGCTAACAACGCTACCTATGATATGGAATTAAAAAATCAAGATTTTGAAACTCAGGTCGAGAGACATGACGAAAATAACAAACTTGAGGAGGGAGTTGAGAAGAGCCCTTGAGTAAATTAAAATGTTCATACCTGGCTCGTGTGATATCGGATTTTTGTGTTCAAACATGCGAATCGAAGCTAACAACGCTACCTATGATATGGAATTAAAAAATCAAGATTTTGAAACTCAGCTCGAGAGACATGACGAAAATAGCAAACTTGAGGAAGGAGTTGAGAGGACCCCTTGAGTAAATTAAAATGTTCATACCTGGCTCGTGTGATATCGGATTTTTGTGTTCAAACATGCGAATCGAAGCTAACAACGCTAGCTATGATATGGAATTAAAAAATCAAGATTTTTAAACTCAGGTCGAGAGACATGACGAAAATAGCAAACTTGAGGAGGGAGTTGAGAGGAGCCCTTGAGTAAATTAAAATGTTCATACCTGGCTCGTGTGATATCGGATTTTTGTGTTCAAACAGGCGAATCGAAGCTAACAACGCTAGCTATGATATGGAATTAAAAAATCAAGAATATGAAACTCAGGTCGAGAGACATGATGAAAATAGCAAACTTGAGGAGGGAGTTGAGAAGAGCCCTTGAGTAAATTAAAATGTTCATACCTGGCTCGTGTGATATCGGATTTTTGTGTTCAAACATGCGAATCGAAGCTAACAACGCTACCTATGATATGGAATTAAAAAATCAAGATTTTTAAACTCAGGTCGAGAGACATGACGAAAATAGCAAACTTGAGGAGGGAGTTGAGAGGAGCCCTTGAGTAAATTAAAATGTTCATACCTAGCTCCTGTGATATCGGATTTTTGTGTTCAAACATGCGAATCGAAGCTAACAACGCTACCTATGATATGGAATTAAAAAATCAAGATTTTGAAACTCAGGTCGAGAGACATGACGAAAATAGCAAACTTGAGGAAGGAGTTGAGAGGACCCCTTGAGTAAATTAAAATGTTCATACCTGGCTCGTGTGATATCGGATTTTTGTGTTCAAACATGCGAATCGAAGCTAACAACGCTACCTATGATATGGAATTAAAAAATCAAGATTTTTAAACTCAGGTCGAGAGACATGACGAAATTACCAAATTTGAGGACTGAGTTGAGAAGAGCTAGTAGGTAAATTAAAATGTTCATACCTAGGTCGTGTGATATCGGATTTTTGTGTTCAAACATGCGAATCGAAGCTAACAACGCTACCTATGATATGGAATTAAAAAATCAAGATTCTAAAACTCAAGTCCAGAGACATGACGAAAATAGCAAACTTGAGGAGGGAGTTAAGAGTAGCCCTTGAGTAAATTAAAATGTTCATACCTGGCTCGTGTGATAAGGATTTTTGTGTTCAAACATGCGAATCGAAGCTAACAACGCTAGCTATGATATGGAATTAAAAAATCAAGAATTTGAAACTCAGGTCGAGAGACATGACGAAATTACCAAATTTGAGGAGTGATTTGAGAGGAGCCGTTGAGTAAATTAAAATGTTCATATCGGGCTCGTGTGATATCGGATTTTTGTGTTCAAACATGCAAATCGAAGCTAACAACGCTACCTATGATATGGAATTAAAAAATCAAGATTTTGAAACTCAGGTCGAGAGACATGATGAAAATAGCAAACTTGAGGAGGGAGTTGAGAAGAGCCCTTGAGTAAATTAAAATGTTCATACCTGGCTCGTGTGATATCGGATTTTTGTGTTCAAACATGCGAATCGAAGCTAACAACGCTAGCTATGATATGGAATTAAAAAATCAAGATTTTGAAACTCAGGTCGAGAGACATGACAAGAATAGCAAACTTGAGGAGGGAGTTGAGAGGAGCCCTTGAGTAATTTAAAATGTTCATACCTGCCTCGTGTGATATCGGATTTTTGTGTCCAAACATGCAAATCAAAGCTAACAACGCTAGCTATGATATGGACTTAAAAAATCAAGATTTTGAAACTCAAGTCGAGAGACATGACGAAATTACCAAATTTGAGGAGTGAGTTGAGAAGAGGTAGTAGGTAAATTAAAATGTTCATACCTGGCTCGTGTGATATCGGATTTTTGTGTTCAAACATGCGAATTGAAGCTAACAACGCTACCTATGATATGGAATTAAAGAATCAAGATTTTGAAACTCAGGTCGAGAGACATTACGAAAATAACAAACTTGAGGAGTGATTTGAGAGGAGCCCTTGAGTAAATTAAAATGTTCATACCTGGCTCGTGTGATATCGGATTTTTGTGTTCAAACATGCGAATCGAAGCTAACAACGCTACCTATGATATGGAATTAAAAAATCAAGATTTTGAAACTCAGCTCGAGAGACATGACGAAAATAGCAAACTCGAGGAAGGAGTTGAGAAGAGCTAGTAGGTCAATTAAAATGTTCATACCTGGCTCGTGTCATATCCGATTTTTGTGTTCAAACATGGGAATCGAAGCTAACAACGCTAGCTATGATATGGAATTAAAAAATCAACATTTTGAAACTCATGTTGAGAGATGTGACGAAATTACCAAATTTGAGGAGTGATTTGAGAGGAGCCCTTGAGTAAATTAAAATGTTCATACCTAGCTCGTGTGATATCGGATTTTTGTGTTCAAACATGCGAATCGAAGCTAACAATGCTACCTATGATATGGAATTAAAAAATCAAGATTTTGAAACTCAGGTCGAGAGACATGATGAAAATAGCAAACTTGAGGAGGGAGTTGAGAAGAGCCCTTGAGTAAATTAAAATGTTCATACCTGGCTCGTGTGATATCGGATTTTTGTGTTCAAACATGCGAATCGAAGCTAACAACGCTACCTATGATATGGAATTAAAAAATCAAGATTTTTAAACTCAGGTCGAGAGACATGACGAAAATAGCAAACTTGAGGAGGGAGTTGAGAGGAGCCCTTGAGTAAATTAAAATGTTCATACCTAGCTCCTGTGATATCGGATTTTTGTGTTCAAACATGCGAATCGAAGCTAACAACGCTACCTATGATATGGAATTAAAAAATCAAGATTTTGAAACTCAGCTCGAGAGACATGACGAAAATAGCAAACTTGAGGAAGGAGTTGAGAAGAGCTAGTAGGTCAATTAAAATGTTCATACCTGGCTCGTGTCATATCGGATTTTTGTGTTCAAACATGGGAATCGAAGCTAACAACGCTAGCTATGATATGGAATTAAAAAATCAACATTTTGAAACTCATGTCGAGAGATGTGACGAAATTACCAAATTTGAGGAGTGATTTGAGAGGAGCCCTTGAGTAAATTTAAATGTTCATATCGGGCTCGTGTGATATCGGATTTTTGTGTTCAAACATGCGAATCGAAGCTAACAACGCTACCTATGATATGGAATTAAAAAATCAAGATTTTGAAACTCAGCTCGAGAGACATGACGAAAATAGCAAACTCGAGGAAGGAGTTGAGAAGAGCTAGTAGGTCAATTAAAATGTTCATACCTGGCTCGTGTCATATCCGATTTTTGTGTTCAAACATGGGAATCGAAGCTAACAACGCTAGCTATGATATGGAATTAAAAAATCAACATTTTGAAACTCATGTTGAGAGATGTGACGAAATTACCAAATTTGAGGAGTGATTTGAGAGGAGCCCTTGAGTAAATTAAAATGTTCATACCTAGCTCGTGTGATATCGGATTTTTGTGTTCAAACATGCGAATCGAAGCTAACAATGCTACCTATGATATGGAATTAAAAAATCAAGATTTTGAAACTCAGGTCGAGAGACATGATGAAAATAGCAAACTTGAGGAGGGAGTTGAGAAGAGCCCTTGAGTAAATTAAAATGTTCATACCTGGCTCGTGTGATATCGGATTTTTGTGTTCAAACATGCGAATCGAAGCTAACAACGCTACCTATGATATGGAATTAAAAAATCAAGATTTTTAAACTCAGGTCGAGAGACATGACGAAAATAGCAAACTTGAGGAGGGAGTTGAGAGGAGCCCTTGAGTAAATTAAAATGTTCATACCTAGCTCCTGTGATATCGGATTTTTGTGTTCAAACATGCGAATCGAAGCTAACAACGCTACCTATGATATGGAATTAAAAAATCAAGATTTTGAAACTCAGCTCGAGAGACATGACGAAAATAGCAAACTTGAGGAAGGAGTTGAGAAGAGCTAGTAGGTCAATTAAAATGTTCATACCTGGCTCGTGTCATATCGGATTTTTGTGTTCAAACATGGGAATCGAAGCTAACAACGCTAGCTATGATATGGAATTAAAAAATCAACATTTTGAAACTCATGTCGAGAGATGTGACGAAATTACCAAATTTGAGGAGTGATTTGAGAGGAGCCCTTGAGTAAATTTAAATGTTCATATCGGGCTCGTGTGATATCGGATTTTTGTGTTCAAACATGCGAATCGAAGCTAACAACGTTACCTATGATATGGAATTAAAAAATCAAGATTTTGAAACTCAGGTCGAGAGACATGACGAAAATAGCAAACTTGAGGAGGGAGTTGAGAGGAGCCCTTGAGTAAATTAAAATGTTCATACCTAGCTCGTGTGATATCGGATTTTTGTGTTCAAACATGCGAATCGAAGCTAACAATGCTACCTATGATATGGAATTAAAAAATCAAGATTTTGAAACTCAGGTCGAGAGACATGATGAAAATAGCAAACTTGAGGAGGGAGTTGAGAAGAGCCCTTGAGTAAATTAAAATGTTCATACCTGGCTCGTGTGATATCGGATTTTTGTGTTCAAACATGCGAATCGAAGCTAACAACGCTACCTATGATATGGAATTAAAAAATCAAGATTTTTAAACTCAGGTCGAGAGACATGACGAAATTACCAAATTTGAGGAGTGAGTTGAGAAGAGGTAGTAGGTAAATTAAAATGTTCATACCTGGCTCGTGTGATATCGGATTTTTGTGTTCAAACATGCGAATTGAAGCTAACAACGCTACCTATGATATGGAATTAAAAAATCAAGATTTTGAAACTCAGGTCGAGAGACATGATGAAAATAGCAAACTTGAGGAGGGAGTTGAGAAGAGCCCTTGAGTAAATTAAAATGTTCATACCTGGCTCGTGTGATATCGGATTTTTGTGTTCAAACATGCGAATCGAAGCTAACAACGCTAGCTATGATATGGAATTAAAAAATCAAGATTTTGAAACTCAGGTCGAGAGACATGACAAGAATAGCAAACTTGAGGAGGGAGTTGAGAGGAGCCCTTGAGTAATTTAAAATGTTCATACCTGCCTCGTGTGATATCGGATTTTTGTGTCCAAACATGCAAATCAAAGCTAACAACGCTAGCTATGATATGGACTTAAAAAATCAAGATTTTGAAACTCAAGTCGAGAGACATGACGAAATTACCAAATTTGAGGAGTGAGTTGAGAAGAGGTAGTAGGTAAATTAAAATGTTCATACCTGGCTCGTGTGATATCGGATTTTTGTGTTCAAACATGCGAATTGAAGCTAACAACGCTACCTATGATATGGAATTAAAAAATCAAGATTTTGATACTCAGGTCGAGAGACATGACGAAAATAACAAACTTGAGGAGGGAGTTGAGAAGAGCCCTTGAGTAAATTAAAATGTTCATACCTGGCTCGTGTGATATCGGATTTTTGTGTTCAAACATGCGAATCGAAGCTAACAACGCTACCTATGATATGGAATTAAAAAATCAAGATTTTGAAACTCAGCTCGAGAGACATGACGAAAATAGCAAACTTGAGGAAGGAGTTGAGAAGAGCTAGTAGGTCAATTAAAATGTTCATACCTGGCTCGTGTCATATCCGATTTTTGTGTTCAAACATGGGAATCGAAGCTAACAACGCTAGCTATGATATGGAATTAAAAAATCAACATTTTGAAACTCATGTCGAGAGATGTGACGAAATTACCAAATTTGAGGAGTGATTTGAGAGGAGCCCTTGAGTAAATTAAAATGTTCATACCTAGCTCGTGTGATATCGGATTTTTGTGTTCAAACATGCGAATCGAAGCTAACAATGCTACCTATGATATGGAATTAAAAAATCAAGATTTTGAAACTCAGGTCGAGAGACATGATGAAAATAGCAAACTTGAGGAGGGAGTTGAGAAGAGCCCTTGAGTAAATTAAAATGTTCATACCTGGCTCGTGTGATATCGGATTTTTGTGTTCAAACATGCGAATCGAAGCTAACAACGCTACCTATGATATGGAATTAAAAAATCAAGATTTTTAAACTCAGGTCGAGAGACATGACGAAAATAGCAAACTTGAGGAGGGAGTTGAGAGGAGCCCTTGAGTAAATTAAAATGTTCATACCTAGCTCCTGTGATATCGGATTTTTGTGTTCAAACATGCGAATCGAAGCTAACAACGCTACCTATGATATGGAATTAAAAAATCAAGATTTTGAAACTCAGCTCGAGAGACATGACGAAAATAGCAAACTTGAGGAAGGAGTTGAGAGGACCCCTTGAGTAAATTAAAATGTTCATACCTGGCTCGTGTGATATCGGATTTTTGTGTTCAAACATGCGAATCGAAGCTAACAACGCTAGCTATGATATGGAATTAAAAAATCAAGATTTTGAAACTCAGGTCGAGAGAGATGATGAAAATAGCAAACTTGAGGAGGGAGTTGAGAAGAGCCCTTGAGTAAATTAAAATGTTCATACCTGGCTCGTGTGATATCGGATTTTTGTGTTCAAACATGCGAATCGAAGCTAACAACGCTAGCTATGATATGGAATTAAAAAATCAAGATTTTGAAACTCAGGTCGAGAGACATGACGAAAATAACAAACTTGAGGAAGGAGTTGAGAGGAGCCCTTGAGTAAATTAAAATGTTCATACCTGGCTCGTGTGATATCGGATTTTTGTGTTCAAACATGCGAATCGAAGCTAACAACGCTACCTATGATATGGAATTAAAAAATCAAGATTTTGAAACTCAGGTCGAGAGACATGACGAAAATAGCAAACTTGAGGAGGGAGTTGAGAGGAGCCCTTGAGTAAATTAAAATGTTCATACCTAGCTCGTGTGATATCGGATTTTTGTGTTCAAACATGCGAATCGAAGCTAACAATGCTACCTATGATATGGAATTAAAAAATCAAGATTTTGAAACTCAGGTCGAGAGACATGATGAAAATAGCAAACTTGAGGAGGGAGTTGAGAAGAGCCCTTGAGTAAATTAAAATGTTCATACCTGGCTCGTGTGATATCGGATTTTTGTGTTCAAACATGCGAATCGAAGCTAACAACGCTACCTATGATATGGAATTAAAAAATCAAGATTTTTAAACTCAGGTCGAGAGACATGACGAAAATAGCAAACTTGAGGAGGGAGTTGAGAGGAGCCCTTGAGTAAATTAAAATGTTCATACCTAGCTCGTGTGATATCGGATTTTTGTGTTCAAACATGCGAATCGAAGCTAACAATGCTACCTATGATATGGAATTAAAAAATCAAGATTTTGAAACTCAGGTCGAGAGACATGACGAAAATAGCAAACTTGAGGAGGGAGTTGAGAGGAGCCCTTGAGTAAATTAAAATGTTCATACCTGGCTCGTGTGATATCGGATTTTTGTGTTCAAACATGCGAATCGAAGCTAACAACGCTACCTATGATATGGAATTAAAAAATCAAGATTTTGAAACTCAGGTCGAGAGACATGACGAAATTACCAAATTTGAGGAGTGATTTGAGAGGAGCCCTTGAGTAAATTAAAATGTTCATATCGGGCTCGTGTGATATCGGATTTTTGTGTTCAAACATGCGAATCGAAGCTAACAACGCTACCTATGATATGGAATTAAAAAATCAAGATTTTGAAACTCAGGTCGCGAGAGATGACGAAATTACCAAATTTGAGGAGTGATTTGAGAGGAGCCCTTGAGTAAATTAAAATGTTCATACCTGGCTCGTGTGATATGGGATTTTTGTTGTCAAACATGCGAATCGAAGCTAACAACGCTAGCTATGATATGGAATTAAAAAATCAAGATTTTGAAACTCAGGTCGAGAGACATGACGAAATTACCAACTTTGAGGAGTGAGTTGAGAAGAGCTAGTAGGTAAATTAAAATGTTCATACCTGGCTCGTGTCATATCAGATTTTTGTGTTCAAACATGCGAATCGAAGCTAACAACGCTACCTATGATATGGAATTAAAAAATCAAGAATTTGAAACTCAGGTCGAGAGACATGACGAAAATAGCAAACTTGAGGAGGGAGTTGAGAGGAGCCCTTGAGTAAATTAAAATGTTCATACCTAGCTCCTGTGATATCGGATTTTTGTGTTCAAACATGCGAATCGAAGCTAACAACGCTACCTATGATATGGAATTAAAAAATCAAGATTTTGAAACTCAGGCCGAGGGACATGATGAAAATAGCAAACTTGAGGAGGGAGTTGAGAGGAGCCCTTGAGTAAATTAAAATGTTCATACCTAGCTCGTGTGATATCGGATTTTTGTGTTCAAACATGCGAATCGAAGCTAACAACGCTACCTATGATATGGAATTAAAAAATCAAGATTTTGAAACTCAGGTCGAGAGACATGACGAAAATAGCAAACTTGAGGAAGGAGTTGAGAGGAGCCCTTGAGTAAATTAAAATGTTCATACCTGGCTCGTGTGATATCGGATTTTTGTGTTCAAACATGCAAATCGAAGATAACAACGCTACCTATGATATGGAATTAAAAAATCAAGATTTTGAAACTCAGGTCGAGAGACATGACGAAATTACCAAATTTGAGGAGTGATTTGAGAGGAGCCCTTGAGTAAATTAAAATGTTCATATCGGGTTCGTGTGATATCGGATTTTTGTGTTCAAACATGCGAATCGAAGCTAACAACGCTAGCTATGATATGGAATTAAAAAATCAAGATTTTGAAACTCAGGTCGAGAGACATGACGAAAATAGCAAACTTGAGGAGGGAGTTGAGAGGAGCCCTTGAGTAAATTAAAATGTTCATACCTAGCTCCTGTGATATCGGATTTTTGTGTTCAAACATGCGAATCGAAGCTAACAACGCTACCTATGATATGGAATTAAAAAATCAAGATTTTGAAACTCAGGTCGAGAGACATGACGAAAATAGCAAACTTGAGGAAGGAGTTGAGAGGACCCCTTGAGTAAATTAAAATGTTCATACCTGGCTCGTGTGATATCGGATTTTTGTGTTCAAACATGCGAATCGAAGCTAACAACGCTAGCTATGATATGGAATTAAAAAATCAAGAATTTGAAACTCAGGTCGAGAGACATGACGAAATTACCAAATTTGAGGAGTGATTTGAGAGGAGCCCTTGAGTAAATTAAAATGTTCATATCGGGCTCGTGTGATATCGGATTTTTGTGTTCAAACATGCAAATCGAAGCTAACAACGCTACCTATGATATGGAATTAAAAAATCAAGATTTTGAAACTCAGGTCGAGAGACATGATGAAAATAGCAAACTTGAGGAGGGAGTTGAGAAGAGCCCTTGAGTAAATTAAAATGTTCATACCTGGCTCGTGTGATATCGGATTTTTGTGTTCAAACATGCGAATCGAAGCTAACAACGCTAGCTATGATATGGAATTAAAAAATCAAGATTTTGAAACTCAGGTCGAGAGACATGACAAGAATAGCAAACTTGAGGAGGGAGTTGAGAGGAGCCCTTGAGTAATTTAAAATGTTCATACCTGCCTCGTGTGATATCGGATTTTTGTGTCCAAACATGCAAATCAAAGCTAACAACGCTAGCTATGATATGGACTTAAAAAATCAAGATTTTGAAACTCAAGTCGAGAGACATGACGAAATTACCAAATTTGAGGAGTGAGTTGAGAAGAGGTAGTAGGTAAATTAAAATGTTCATACCTGGCTCGTGTGATATCGGATTTTTGTGTTCAAACATGCGAATTGAAGCTAACAACGCTACCTATGATATGGAATTAAAGAATCAAGATTTTGAAACTCAGGTCGAGAGACATGACGAAAATAACAAACTTGAGGAGTGATTTGAGAGGAGCCCTTGAGTAAATTAAAATGTTCATACCTGGCTCGTGTGATATCGGATTTTTGTGTTCAAACATGCGAATCGAAGCTAACAACGCTACCTATGATATGGAATTAAAAAATCAAGATTTTGAAACTCAGCTCGAGAGACATGACGAAAATAGCAAACTCGAGGAAGGAGTTGAGAAGAGCTAGTAGGTCAATTAAAATGTTCATACCTGGCTCGTGTCATATCCGATTTTTGTGTTCAAACATGGGAATCGAAGCTAACAACGCTAGCTATGATATGGAATTAAAAAATCAACATTTTGAAACTCATGTTGAGAGATGTGACGAAATTACCAAATTTGAGGAGTGATTTGAGAGGAGCCCTTGAGTAAATTAAAATGTTCATACCTAGCTCGTGTGATATCGGATTTTTGTGTTCAAACATGCGAATCGAAGCTAACAATGCTACCTATGATATGGAATTAAAAAATCAAGATTTTGAAACTCAGGTCGAGAGACATGATGAAAATAGCAAACTTGAGGAGGGAGTTGAGAAGAGCCCTTGAGTAAATTAAAATGTTCATACCTGGCTCGTGTGATATCGGATTTTTGTGTTCAAACATGCGAATCGAAGCTAACAACGCTACCTATGATATGGAATTAAAAAATCAAGATTTTTAAACTCAGGTCGAGAGACATGACGAAAATAGCAAACTTGAGGAGGGAGTTGAGAGGAGCCCTTGAGTAAATTAAAATGTTCATACCTAGCTCCTGTGATATCGGATTTTTGTGTTCAAACATGCGAATCGAAGCTAACAACGCTACCTATGATATGGAATTAAAAAATCAAGATTTTGAAACTCAGCTCGAGAGACATGACGAAAATAGCAAACTTGAGGAAGGAGTTGAGAAGAGCTAGTAGGTCAATTAAAATGTTCATACCTGGCTCGTGTCATATCGGATTTTTGTGTTCAAACATGGGAATCGAAGCTAACAACGCTAGCTATGATATGGAATTAAAAAATCAACATTTTGAAACTCATGTCGAGAGATGTGACGAAATTACCAAATTTGAGGAGTGATTTGAGAGGAGCCCTTGAGTAAATTTAAATGTTCATATCGGGCTCGTGTGATATCGGATTTTTGTGTTCAAACATGCGAATCGAAGCTAACAACGCTACCTATGATATGGAATTAAAAAATCAAGATTTTGAAACTCAGCTCGAGAGACATGACGAAAATAGCAAACTCGAGGAAGGAGTTGAGAAGAGCTAGTAGGTCAATTAAAATGTTCATACCTGGCTCGTGTCATATCCGATTTTTGTGTTCAAACATGGGAATCGAAGCTAACAACGCTAGCTATGATATGGAATTAAAAAATCAACATTTTGAAACTCATGTTGAGAGATGTGACGAAATTACCAAATTTGAGGAGTGATTTGAGAGGAGCCCTTGAGTAAATTAAAATGTTCATACCTAGCTCGTGTGATATCGGATTTTTGTGTTCAAACATGCGAATCGAAGCTAACAATGCTACCTATGATATGGAATTAAAAAATCAAGATTTTGAAACTCAGGTCGAGAGACATGATGAAAATAGCAAACTTGAGGAGGGAGTTGAGAAGAGCCCTTGAGTAAATTAAAATGTTCATACCTGGCTCGTGTGATATCGGATTTTTGTGTTCAAACATGCGAATCGAAGCTAACAACGCTACCTATGATATGGAATTAAAAAATCAAGATTTTTAAACTCAGGTCGAGAGACATGACGAAAATAGCAAACTTGAGGAGGGAGTTGAGAGGAGCCCTTGAGTAAATTAAAATGTTCATACCTAGCTCCTGTGATATCGGATTTTTGTGTTCAAACATGCGAATCGAAGCTAACAACGCTACCTATGATATGGAATTAAAAAATCAAGATTTTGAAACTCAGGTCGAGAGACATGACGAAAATAGCAAACTTGAGGAAGGAGTTGAGAGGACCCCTTGAGTAAATTAAAATGTTCATACCTGGCTCGTGTGATATCGGATTTTTGTGTTCAAACATGCGAATCGAAGCTAACAACGCTAGCTATGATATGGAATTAAAAAATCAAGAATTTGAAACTCAGGTCGAGAGACATGACGAAATTACCAAATTTGAGGAGTGATTTGAGAGGAGCCCTTGAGTAAATTAAAATGTTCATATCGGGCTCGTGTGATATCGGATTTTTGTGTTCAAACATGCAAATCGAAGCTAACAACGCTACCTATGATATGGAATTAAAAAATCAAGATTTTGAAACTCAGGTCGAGAGACATGATGAAAATAGCAAACTTGAGGAGGGAGTTGAGAAGAGCCCTTGAGTAAATTAAAATGTTCATACCTGGCTCGTGTGATATCGGATTTTTGTGTTCAAACATGCGAATCAAAGCTAACAACGCTAGCTATGATATGGAATTAAAAAATCAAGATTTTGAAACTCAGGTCGAGAGACATGACAAGAATAGCAAACTTGAGGAGGGAGTTGAGAGGAGCCCTTGAGTAATTTAAAATGTTCATACCTGCCTCGTGTGATATCGGATTTTTGTGTCCAAACATGCAAATCAAAGCTATCAACGCTAGCTATGATATGGACTTAAAAAATCAAGATTTTGAAACTCAAGTCGAGAGACATGACGAAATTACCAAATTTGAGGAGTGAGTTGAGAAGAGGTAGTAGGTAAATTAAAATGTTCATACCTGGCTCGTGTGATATCGGATTTTTGTGTTCAAACATGCGAATTGAAGCTAACAACGCTACCTATGATATGGAATTAAAGAATCAAGATTTTGAAACTCAGGTCGAGAGACATGACGAAAATAACAAACTTGAGGAGTGATTTGAGAGGAGCCCTTGAGTAAATTAAAATGTTCATACCTGGCTCGTGTGATATCGGATTTTTGTGTTCAAACATGCGAATCGAAGCTAACAACGCTACCTATGATATGGAATTAAAAAATCAAGATTTTGAAACTCAGCTCGAGAGACATGACGAAAATAGCAAACTCGAGGAAGGAGTTGAGAAGAGCTAGTAGGTCAATTAAAATGTTCATACCTGGCTCGTGTCATATCCGATTTTTGTGTTCAAACATGGGAATCGAAGCTAACAACGCTAGCTATGATATGGAATTAAAAAATCAACATTTTGAAACTCATGTTGAGAGATGTGACGAAATTACCAAATTTGAGGAGTGATTTGAGAGGAGCCCTTGAGTAAATTAAAATGTTCATACCTAGCTCGTGTGATATCGGATTTTTGTGTTCAAACATGCGAATCGAAGCTAACAATGCTACCTATGATATGGAATTAAAAAATCAAGATTTTGAAACTCAGGTCGAGAGACATGATGAAAATAGCAAACTTGAGGAGGGAGTTGAGAAGAGCCCTTGAGTAAATTAAAATGTTCATACCTGGCTCGTGTGATATGGATTTTTGTGTTCAAACATGCAAATCGAAGCTAACAACGCTAGCTATGTGATGGAATTAAAAAATCAAGATTTTGAAACTCAGGTCGAGAGACATGATGAAAATAGCAAACTTGAGGAGGGAGTTGAGAAGAGCCCTTGAGTAAATTAAAATCTTCATACCTGGCTCGTGTGATATCGGATTTTTGTGTTCAAACATGCGAATCGAAGCTAACAACGCTACCTATGATATGGAATTAAAAAATCAAGATTTTGAAACTCAGGTCGAGAGACATGATGAAAATAGCAAACTTGAGGAGGGAGTTGAGAAGAGCCCTTGAGTAAATTAAAATGTTCATACCTGGCTCGTGTGATATCGGATTTTTCTGTTCAAACATGCGAATCGAAGCTAACAACGCTAGCTATGATATGGAATTAAAAAATCAAGATTTTGAAACTCAGGTCGAGAGACATGACGAAAATAGCAAACTTGAGGAGGGAGTTGAGAGGAGCCCTTGAGTAAATTACAATGTTCATACCTGGCTCGTGTGATATGGATTTTTGTGTTCAAACATGCAAATCGAAGCTAACAACGCTACCTATGATATGGAATTAAAAAATCAAGATTTTGAAACTCAGGTCGAGAGACATGATGAAAATAGCAAACTTGAGGAGGGAGTTGAGAAGAGCCCTTGAGTAAATTAAAATGTTCATACCTGGCTCGTGTGATATCGGATTTTTGTGTTCAAACATGCAAATCGAAGCTAACAACGCTACCTATGATATGGAATTAAAAAATCAAGATTTTGAAACTCAGGTCGAGAGACATGATGAAAATAGCAAACTTGAGGAGGGAGTTGAGAAGAGCCCTTGAGTAAATTAAAATGTTCATACCTGGTTCGTGTGATATCGGATTTTTGTGTTCAAACATGCGAATCGAAGCTAACAACGCTAGCTATGATATGGAATTAAAAAATCAAGATTTTGAAACTCAGGTCGAGAGACATGATGAAAATAGCAAACTTGAGGAGGGAGTTGAGAAGAGCCCTTGAGTAAATTAAAATGTTCATACCTGGCTCGTGTGATATCGGATTTTTGTGTTCAAACATGCGAATCGAAGCTAACAACGCTACCTATGATATGGAATTAAAAAATCAAGATTTTTAAACTCAGGTCGAGAGACATGACGAAAATAGCAAACTTGAGGAGGGAGTTGAGAGGAGCCCTTGAGTAAATTAAAATGTTCATACCTAGCTCCTGTGATATCGGATTTTTGTGTTCAAACATGCGAATCGAAGCTAACAACGCTACCTATGATATGGAATTAAAAAATCAAGATTTTGAAACTCAGCTCGAGAGACATGACGAAAATAGCAAACTTGAGGAAGGAGTTGAGAAGAGCTAGTAGGTCAATTAAAATGTTCATACCTGGCTCGTGTCATATCGGATTTTTGTGTTCAAACATGGGAATCGAAGCTAACAACGCTAGCTATGATATGGAATTAAAAAATCAACATTTTGAAACTCATGTCGAGAGATGTGACGAAATTACCAAATTTGAGGAGTGATTTGAGAGGAGCCCTTGAGTAAATTTAAATGTTCATATCGGGCTCGTGTGATATCGGATTTTTGTGTTCAAACATGCGAATCGAAGCTAACAACGCTACCTATGATATGGAATTAAAAAATCAAGATTTTGAAACTCAGCTCGAGAGACATGACGAAAATAGCAAACTCGAGGAAGGAGTTGAGAAGAGCTAGTAGGTCAATTAAAATGTTCATACCTGGCTCGTGTCATATCCGATTTTTGTGTTCAAACATGGGAATCGAAGCTAACAACGCTAGCTATGATATGGAATTAAAAAATCAACATTTTGAAACTCATGTTGAGAGATGTGACGAAATTACCAAATTTGAGGAGTGATTTGAGAGGAGCCCTTGAGTAAATTAAAATGTTCATACCTAGCTCGTGTGATATCGGATTTTTGTGTTCAAACATGCGAATCGAAGCTAACAATGCTACCTATGATATGGAATTAAAAAATCAAGATTTTGAAACTCAGGTCGAGAGACATGATGAAAATAGCAAACTTGAGGAGGGAGTTGAGAAGAGCCCTTGAGTAAATTAAAATGTTCATACCTGGCTCGTGTGATATCGGATTTTTGTGTTCAAACATGCGAATCGAAGCTAACAACGCTACCTATGATATGGAATTAAAAAATCAAGATTTTTAAACTCAGGTCGAGAGACATGACGAAAATAGCAAACTTGAGGAGGGAGTTGAGAGGAGCCCTTGAGTAAATTAAAATGTTCATACCTAGCTCCTGTGATATCGGATTTTTGTGTTCAAACATGCGAATCGAAGCTAACAACGCTACCTATGATATGGAATTAAAAAATCAAGATTTTGAAACTCAGGTCGAGAGACATGACGAAAATAGCAAACTTGAGGAAGGAGTTGAGAGGACCCCTTGAGTAAATTAAAATGTTCATACCTGGCTCGTGTGATATCGGATTTTTGTGTTCAAACATGCGAATCGAAGCTAACAACGCTAGCTATGATATGGAATTAAAAAATCAAGAATTTGAAACTCAGGTCGAGAGACATGACGAAATTACCAAATTTGAGGAGTGATTTGAGAGGAGCCCTTGAGTAAATTAAAATGTTCATATCGGGCTCGTGTGATATCGGATTTTTGTGTTCAAACATGCAAATCGAAGCTAACAACGCTACCTATGATATGGAATTAAAAAATCAAGATTTTGAAACTCAGGTCGAGAGACATGATGAAAATAGCAAACTTGAGGAGGGAGTTGAGAAGAGCCCTTGAGTAAATTAAAATGTTCATACCTGGCTCGTGTGATATCGGATTTTTGTGTTCAAACATGCGAATCAAAGCTAACAACGCTAGCTATGATATGGAATTAAAAAATCAAGATTTTGAAACTCAGGTCGAGAGACATGACAAGAATAGCAAACTTGAGGAGGGAGTTGAGAGGAGCCCTTGAGTAATTTAAAATGTTCATACCTGCCTCGTGTGATATCGGATTTTTGTGTCCAAACATGCAAATCAAAGCTATCAACGCTAGCTATGATATGGACTTAAAAAATCAAGATTTTGAAACTCAAGTCGAGAGACATGACGAAATTACCAAATTTGAGGAGTGAGTTGAGAAGAGGTAGTAGGTAAATTAAAATGTTCATACCTGGCTCGTGTGATATCGGATTTTTGTGTTCAAACATGCGAATTGAAGCTAACAACGCTACCTATGATATGGAATTAAAGAATCAAGATTTTGAAACTCAGGTCGAGAGACATGACGAAAATAACAAACTTGAGGAGTGATTTGAGAGGAGCCCTTGAGTAAATTAAAATGTTCATACCTGGCTCGTGTGATATCGGATTTTTGTGTTCAAACATGCGAATCGAAGCTAACAACGCTACCTATGATATGGAATTAAAAAATCAAGATTTTGAAACTCAGCTCGAGAGACATGACGAAAATAGCAAACTCGAGGAAGGAGTTGAGAAGAGCTAGTAGGTCAATTAAAATGTTCATACCTGGCTCGTGTCATATCCGATTTTTGTGTTCAAACATGGGAATCGAAGCTAACAACGCTAGCTATGATATGGAATTAAAAAATCAACATTTTGAAACTCATGTTGAGAGATGTGACGAAATTACCAAATTTGAGGAGTGATTTGAGAGGAGCCCTTGAGTAAATTAAAATGTTCATACCTAGCTCGTGTGATATCGGATTTTTGTGTTCAAACATGCGAATCGAAGCTAACAATGCTACCTATGATATGGAATTAAAAAATCAAGATTTTGAAACTCAGGTCGAGAGACATGATGAAAATAGCAAACTTGAGGAGGGAGTTGAGAAGAGCCCTTGAGTAAATTAAAATGTTCATACCTGGCTCGTGTGATATGGATTTTTGTGTTCAAACATGCAAATCGAAGCTAACAACGCTAGCTATGAGATGGAATTAAAAAATCAAGATTTTGAAACTCAGGTCGAGAGACATGATGAAAATAGCAAACTTGAGGAGGGAGTTGAGAAGAGCCCTTGAGTAAATTAAAATCTTCATACCTGGCTCGTGTGATATCGGATTTTTGTGTTCAAACATGCGAATCGAAGCTAACAACGCTACCTATGATATGGAATTAAAAAATCAAGATTTTGAAACTCAGGTCGAGAGACATGATGAAAATAGCAAACTTGAGGAGGGAGTTGAGAAGAGCCCTTGAGTAAATTAAAATGTTCATACCTGGCTCGTGTGATATCGGATTTTTCTGTTCAAACATGCGAATCGAAGCTAACAACGCTAGCTATGATATGGAATTAAAAAATCAAGATTTTGAAACTCAGGTCGAGAGACATGACGAAAATAGCAAACTTGAGGAGGGAGTTGAGAGGAGCCCTTGAGTAAATTACAATGTTCATACCTGCCTCGTGTGATATGGATTTTTGTGTTCAAACATGCAAATCGAAGCTAACAACGCTACCTATGATATGGAATTAAAAAATCAAGATTTTGAAACTCAGGTCGAGAGACATGATGAAAATAGCAAACTTGAGGAGGGAGTTGAGAAGAGCCCTTGAGTAAATTAAAATGTTCATACCTGGCTCGTGTGATATCGGATTTTTGTGTTCAAACATGCAAATCGAAGCTAACAACGCTACCTATGATATGGAATTAAAAAATCAAGATTTTGAAACTCAGGTCGAGAGACATGATGAAAATAGCAAACTTGAGGAGGGAGTTGAGAAGAGCCCTTGAGTAAATTAAAATGTTCATACCTGGTTCGTGTGATATCGGATTTTTGTGTTCAAACATGCGAATCGAAGCTAACAACGCTAGCTATGATATGGAATTAAAAAATCAAGATTTTGAAACTCAGGTCGAGAGACATGACGAAAATAGCAAACTTGAGGAGGGAGTTGAGAGGAGCCCTTGAGTAAATTAAAATGTTCATACCTGGCTCGTGTGATATGGATTTTTGTGTTCAAACATGCAAATCGAAGCTAACAACGCTAGCTATGAGATGGAATTAAAAAATCAAGATTTTGAAACTCAGGTCGAGAGACATGATGAAAATAGCAAACTTGAGGAGGGAGTTGAGAAGAGCCCTTGAGTAAATTAAAATCTTCATACCTGGCTCGTGTGATATCGGATTTTTGTGTTCAAACATGCGAATCGAAGCTAACAACGCTACCTATGATATGGAATTAAAAAATCAAGATTTTGAAACTCAGGTCGAGAGACATGATGAAAATAGCAAACTTGAGGAGGGAGTTGAGAAGAGCCCTTGAGTAAATTAAAATGTTCATACCTGGCTCGTGTGATATCGGATTTTTGTGTTCAAACATGCGAATCGAAGCTAACAACGCTAGCTATGATATGGAATTAAAAAATCAAGATTTTGAAACTCAGGTCGAGAGACATGACGAAAATAGCAAACTTGAGGAGGGAGTTGAGAGGAGCCCTTGAGTAAATTACAATGTTCATACCTGGCTCGTGTGATATGGATTTTTGTGTTCAAACATGCAAATCGAAGCTAACAACGCTAGCTATGAGATGGAATTAAAAAATCAAGATTTTGAAACTCAGGTCGAGAGACATGATGAAAATAGCAAACTTGAGGAGGGAGTTGAGAAGAGCCCTTGAGTAAATTAAAATGTTCATACCTGGCTCGTGTGATATCGGATTTTTGTGTTCAAACATGCGAATCGAAGCTAACAACGCTACCTATGATATGGAATTAAAAAATCAAGATTTTGAAACTCAGGTCGAGAGACATGACGGAATTACCAAATTTGAGGAGTGATTTGAGAGGACCCCTTGAGTAAATTAAAATGTTCATATCGGGCTCGTGTGATATCGGATTTTTGTGTTCAAACATGCAAATCGAAGCTAACAACGCTAGCTATGATATGGAATTAAAAAATCAAGATTTTGAAACTCAGGTCGAGAGACATGACGAAAATAGCAAACTTGAGGAGGGAGTTGAGAGGAGCCCTTGAGTAAATTAAAATGTTCATACCTGGCTCGTGTGATATGGATTTGTGTGTTCAAACATGCAAATCGAAACTAACAACGCTAGCTATGAGATGGAATTAAAAAATCAAGATTTTGAAACTCAGGTCGAGAGACATGATGAAAATAGCAAACTTGAGGAGGGAGTTGAGAAGAGCCCTTGAGTAAATTAAAATGTTCATACCTGGCTCGTGTGATATCGGATTTTTATGTTCAAACATGCGAATCGAAGCTAACAACGCTACCTATGATATGGAATTAAAAAATCAAGATTTTGAAACTCAGGTCGAGAGACATGACGAAATTACCAAATTTGAGGAGTGATTTGAGAGGAGCCCTTGAGTAAATTAAAATGTTCATATCGGGCTCGTGTGATATCGGATTTTTGTGTTCAAACATGCAAATCGAAGCTAACAACGCTACCTATGATATGGAATTAAAAAATCAAGATTTTGAAACTCAGGTCGAGAGACATGATGAAAACAGCAAACTTGAGGAGGGAGTTGAGAAGAGCCCTTGCGTAAATTAAAATGTTCATACCTGGCTCGTGTGATATCGGATTTTTGTGTTCAAACATGCGAATCGAAGCTAACAACGCTAGCTATGATATGAAATTAAAAAATCAAGATTTTGAAACTCAGGTCGAGAGACATGACGAAAATAACAAACTTGAGGAGTGATTTGAGAGGAGCCCTTGAGTAAATTAAAATGTTCATACCTGGCTCGTGTGATATCGGATTTTTGTGTTCAAACATGCGAATCGAAGCTAACAACGCTACCTATGATATGGAATTAAAAAATCAAGATTTTGAAACTCAGCTCGAGAGACATGACGAAAATAGCAAACTCGAGGAAGGAGTTGAGAAGAGCTAGTAGGTCAATTAAAATGTTCATACCTGGCTCGTGTCATATCCGATTTTTGTGTTCAAACATGGGAATCGAAGCTAACAACGCTAGCTATGATATGGAATTAAAAAATCAACATTTTGAAACTCATGTTGAGAGATGTGACGAAATTACCAAATTTGAGGAGTGATTTGAGAGGAGCCCTTGAGTAAATTAAAATGTTCATACCTAGCTCGTGTGATATCGGATTTTTGTGTTCAAACATGCGAATCGAAGCTAACAACGCTACCTATGATATGGAATTAAAAAATCAAGATTTTGAAACTCAGGTCGAGAGACATGACGAAATTACCAAATTTGAGGAGTGATTTGAGAGGAGCCCTTGAGTAAATTAAAATGTTCATATCGGGCTCGTGTGATATCGGATTTTTGTGTTCAAACATGCAAATCGAAGCTAACAACGCTACCTATGATATGGAATTAAAAAATCAAGATTTTGAAACTCAGGTCGAGAGACATGATGAAAACAGCAAACTTGAGGAGGGAGTTGAGAAGAGCCCTTGCGTAAATTAAAATGTTCATACCTGGCTCGTGTGATATCGGATTTTTGTGTTCAAACATGCGAATTGAAGCTAACAACGCTACCTATGATATGGAATTAAAGAATCAAGATTTTGAAACTCAGGTCGAGAGACATGACGAAAATAACAAACTTGAGGAGTGATTTGAGAGGAGCCCTTGAGTAAATTAAAATGTTCATACCTGGCTCGTGTGATATCGGATTTTTGTGTTCAAACATGCGAATCGAAGCTAACAACGCTACCTATGATATGGAATTAAAAAATCAAGATTTTGAAACTCAGCTCGAGAGACATGACGAAAATAGCAAACTCGAGGAAGGAGTTGAGAAGAGCTAGTAGGTCAATTAAAATGTTCATACCTGGCTCGTGTCATATCCGATTTTTGTGTTCAAACATGGGAATCGAAGCTAACAACGCTAGCTATGATATGGAATTAAAAAATCAACATTTTGAAACTCATGTTGAGAGATGTGACGAAATTACCAAATTTGAGGAGTGATTTGAGAGGAGCCCTTGAGTAAATTAAAATGTTCATACCTAGCTCGTGTGATATCGGATTTTTGTGTTCAAACATGCGAATCGAAGCTAACAATGCTACCTATGATATGGAATTAAAAAATCAAGATTTTGAAACTCAGGTCGAGAGACATGATGAAAATAGCAAACTTGAGGAGGGAGTTGAGAAGAGCCCTTGAGTAAATTAAAATGTTCATACCTGGCTCGTGTGATATGGATTTTTGTGTTCAAACATGCAAATCGAAGCTAACAACGCTAGCTATGAGATGGAATTAAAAAATCAAGATTTTGAAACTCAGGTCGAGAGACATGATGAAAATAGCAAACTTGAGGAGGGAGTTGAGAAGAGCCCTTGAGTAAATTAAAATCTTCATACCTGGCTCGTGTGATATCGGATTTTTGTGTTCAAACATGCGAATCGAAGCTAACAACGCTACCTATGATATGGAATTAAAAAATCAAGATTTTGAAACTCAGGTCGAGAGACATGATGAAAATAGCAAACTTGAGGAGGGAGTTGAGAAGAGCCCTTGAGTAAATTAAAATGTTCATACCTGGCTCGTGTGATATCGGATTTTTCTGTTCAAACATGCGAATCGAAGCTAACAACGCTAGCTATGATATGGAATTAAAAAATCAAGATTTTGAAACTCAGGTCGAGAGACATGACGAAAATAGCAAACTTGAGGAGGGAGTTGAGAGGAGCCCTTGAGTAAATTACAATGTTCATACCTGGCTCGTGTGATATGGATTTTTGTGTTCAAACATGCAAATCGAAGCTAACAACGCTACCTATGATATGGAATTAAAAAATCAAGATTTTGAAACTCAGGTCGAGAGACATGATGAAAATAGCAAACTTGAGGAGGGAGTTGAGAAGAGCCCTTGAGTAAATTAAAATGTTCATACCTGGCTCGTGTGATATCGGATTTTTGTGTTCAAACATGCAAATCGAAGCTAACAACGCTACCTATGATATGGAATTAAAAAATCAAGATTTTGAAACTCAGGTCGAGAGACATGATGAAAATAGCAAACTTGAGGAGGGAGTTGAGAAGAGCCCTTGAGTAAATTAAAATGTTCATACCTGGTTCGTGTGATATCGGATTTTTGTGTTCAAACATGCGAATCGAAGCTAACAACGCTAGCTATGATATGGAATTAAAAAATCAAGATTTTGAAACTCAGGTCGAGAGACATGACGAAAATAGCAAACTTGAGGAGGGAGTTGAGAGGAGCCCTTGAGTAAATTAAAATGTTCATACCTGGCTCGTGTGATATGGATTTTTGTGTTCAAACATGCAAATCGAAGCTAACAACGCTAGCTATGAGATGGAATTAAAAAATCAAGATTTTGAAACTCAGGTCGAGAGACATGATGAAAATAGCAAACTTGAGGAGGGAGTTGAGAAGAGCCCTTGAGTAAATTAAAATCTTCATACCTGGCTCGTGTGATATCGGATTTTTGTGTTCAAACATGCGAATCGAAGCTAACAACGCTACCTATGATATGGAATTAAAAAATCAAGATTTTGAAACTCAGGTCGAGAGACATGATGAAAATAGCAAACTTGAGGAGGGAGTTGAGAAGAGCCCTTGAGTAAATTAAAATGTTCATACCTGGCTCGTGTGATATCGGATTTTTGTGTTCAAACATGCGAATCGAAGCTAACAACGCTAGCTATGATATGGAATTAAAAAATCAAGATTTTGAAACTCAGGTCGAGAGACATGACGAAAATAGCAAACTTGAGGAGGGAGTTGAGAGGAGCCCTTGAGTAAATTACAATGTTCATACCTGGCTCGTGTGATATGGATTTTTGTGTTCAAACATGCAAATCGAAGCTAACAACGCTAGCTATGAGATGGAATTAAAAAATCAAGATTTTGAAACTCAGGTCGAGAGACATGATGAAAATAGCAAACTTGAGGAGGGAGTTGAGAAGAGCCCTTGAGTAAATTAAAATGTTCATACCTGGCTCGTGTGATATCGGATTTTTGTGTTCAAACATGCGAATCGAAGCTAACAACGCTACCTATGATATGGAATTAAAAAATCAAGATTTTGAAACTCAGGTCGAGAGACATGACGGAATTACCAAATTTGAGGAGTGATTTGAGAGGACCCCTTGAGTAAATTAAAATGTTCATATCGGGCTCGTGTGATATCGGATTTTTGTGTTCAAACATGCAAATCGAAGCTAACAACGCTAGCTATGATATGGAATTAAAAAATCAAGATTTTGAAACTCAGGTCGAGAGACATGACGAAAATAGCAAACTTGAGGAGGGAGTTGAGAGGAGCCCTTGAGTAAATTAAAATGTTCATACCTGGCTCGTGTGATATGGATTTGTGTGTTCAAACATGCAAATCGAAACTAACAACGCTAGCTATGAGATGGAATTAAAAAATCAAGATTTTGAAACTCAGGTCGAGAGACATGATGAAAATAGCAAACTTGAGGAGGGAGTTGAGAAGAGCCCTTGAGTAAATTAAAATGTTCATACCTGGCTCGTGTGATATCGGATTTTTATGTTCAAACATGCGAATCGAAGCTAACAACGCTACCTATGATATGGAATTAAAAAATCAAGATTTTGAAACTCAGGTCGAGAGACATGACGAAATTACCAAATTTGAGGAGTGATTTGAGAGGAGCCCTTGAGTAAATTAAAATGTTCATATCGGGCTCGTGTGATATCGGATTTTTGTGTTCAAACATGCAAATCGAAGCTAACAACGCTACCTATGATATGGAATTAAAAAATCAAGATTTTGAAACTCAGGTCGAGAGACATGATGAAAACAGCAAACTTGAGGAGGGAGTTGAGAAGAGCCCTTGCGTAAATTAAAATGTTCATACCTGGCTCGTGTGATATCGGATTTTTGTGTTCAAACATGCGAATCGAAGCTAACAACGCTAGCTATGATATGAAATTAAAAAATCAAGATTTTGAAACTCAGGTCGAGAGACATGACGAAAATAGCAAACTTGAGGAGGGAGTTGAGAGGAGCCCTTGAGTAAATTAAAATGTTCATACCTGGCTCGTGTGATATGGATTTTTGTGTTCAAACATGCAAATCGAAGCTAACAACGCTAGCTATGAGATGAAATTAAAAAATCAAGATTTTGAAACTCAGGTCGAGAGACATGATGAAAATAGCAAACTTGAGGAGGGAGTTGAGAAGAGCCCTTGAGTAAATTAAAATGTTCATACCTGGCTCGTGTGATATCGGATTTTTGTGTTCAAACATGCGAATCGAAGCTAACAACGCTACCTATGATATGGAATTAAAAAATCAAGATTTTGAAACTCAGGTCAGGAGACATGACGAAAATAGCAAACTTGAGGAGGGAGTTGAGAGGAGCCCTTCAGTAAATTAAAATGTTCATACCTGGCTCGTGTGATATCGGATTTTTGTGTTCAAACATGCGAATCGAAGCTAACAACGCTACCTATGATATGGAATTAAAAAATCAAGATTTTGAAACTCAGGTCGAGAGACATGATGAAAATAGCAAACTTGAGGAGGGAGTTGAGAAGAGCCCTTGAGTAAATTAAAATGTTCATACCTGGCTCGTGTGATATCGGATTTTTGTGTTCAAACATGCGAATCGAAGCTAACAACGCTAGCTATGATATGGAATTAAAAAATCAAGATTTTGAAACTCAGGTCGAGAGACATGACGAAAATAGCAAACTTGAGGAGGGAGTTGAGAGGAGCCCTTGAGTCAATTAAAATGTTCATACCTGGCTCGTGTGATATCGGATTTTTATGTTCAAACATGCGAATCGAAGCTAACAACGCTACCTATGATATGGAATTAAAAAATCAAGATTTTGAAACTCAGGTCGAGAGACATGATGAAAATAGCAAACTTGAGGAGGGAGTTGAGAAGAGCCCTTGAGTAAATTAAAATGTTCATATCGGGCTCGTGTGATATCGGATTTTTGTGTTCAAACATGCAAATCGAAGCTAACAACGCTACCTATGATATGGAATTAAAAAATCAAGATTTTGAAACTCAGGTCGAGAGACATGACGAAAATAACAAACTTGAGGAGGGAGTTGAGAGGAGCCCTTGAGTAAATTAAAATGTTCATACCTGGCTCGTGTGATATCGGATTTTTATGTTCAAACATGCAAATCGAAGCTAACAACGCTACCTATGATATGGAATTAAAAAATCAAGATTTTGAAACTCAGGTCGAGAGACATGACGAAATTACCAAATTTGAGGAGTGAGTTGAGAAGAGGTAGTAGGTAAATTAAAAGGTTCATACCTGGCTCGTGTGATATCGGATTTTTGTGTTCAAACATGCAAATCGAAGCTAACAACGCTACCTATGATATGGAATTAAAAAATCAAGATTTTGAAACTCAGGTCGAGAGACATGATGAAAATAGCAAACTTGAGGAGGGAGTTGAGAAGAGCCCTTGAGTAAATTAAAATGTTCATACCTGGCTCGTGTGATATCGGATTTTTGTGTTCAAACATGCGAATCGAAGCTAACAACGCTACCTATGATATGGAATTAAAAAATCAAGATTTTGAAACTCAGGTCGAGAGACATGACGAAAATAGCAAACTTGAGGAGGGAGTTGAGAGGAGCCCTTGAGTAAATTAAAATGTTCATACCTAGCTCGTGTGATATCGGATTTTTGTGTTCAAACATGCGAATCGAAGCTAACAACGCTACCTATGATATGGAATTAAAAAATCAAGATTTTGAAACTCAGGTCGAGAGACATGACGAAAATAGCAAACTTGAGGAAGGAGTTGAGAGGAGCCCTTGAGTAAATTAAAATGTTCATACCTGGCTCGTGTGATATCGGATTTTTGTGTTCAAACATGCGAATCGAAGCTAACAACGCTACCTATGATATGGAATTAAAAAATAAGGAATTTGAAACTCAGGTCGAGAGACATGACGAAATTACCAAATTTGAGGAGTGATTTGAGAGGAGCCCTTGAGTAAATTAAAATGTTCATATCGGGCTCGTGTGATATCGGATTTTTGTGTTCAAACATGCGAATCGAAGCTAACAACGCTACCTATGATATGGAATTAAAAAATCAAGATTTTGAAACTCAGGTCGAGAGACATGACGAAAATAGCAAACTTGAGGAGGGAGTTGAGAGGAGCCCTTGAGTAAATTAAAATGTTCATACCTGGCTCGTGTGATATCGGATTTTTGTGTTCAAACATGCGAATCGAAGCTAACAACGCTAGCTATGATATGGAATTAAAAAATCAAGATTTTGAAACTCAGGTCGAGAGACATGACGAAAATAGCAAACTTGAGGAGGGAGTTGAGAGGAGCCCTTGAGTAAATTAAAATGTTCATACCTGGCTCGTGTGATATCGGATTTTTATGTTCAAACATGCGAATCGAAGCTAACAACGCTACCTATGATATGGAATTAAAAAATCAAGATTTTGAAACTCAGGTCGAGAGACATGACGAAATTACCAAATTTGAGGAGTGATTTGAGAGGAGCCCTTGAGTAAATTAAAATGTTCATATCGGGCTCGTGTGATATCCGATTTTTGTGTTCAAACATGGGAATCGAAGCTAACAACGCTACCTATGATATGGAATTAAAAAATCAAGATTTTGAAACTCAGGTCGAGAGACATGACGAAATTACCAAATTTGAGGAGTGATTTGAGAGGAGCCCTTGAGTAAATTAAAATGTTCATATCGGGCTCGTGTGATATCGGATTTTTGTGTTCAAACATGCGAATCGAAGCTAACAACGCTACCTATGATATGGAATTAAAAAATCAAGATTTTGAAACTCAGGTCGAGAGACATGACGAAAATAGCAAACTTGAGGAGGGAGTTGAGAGGAGCCCTTTAGTAAATTAAAATGTTCATACCTGGCTCGTGTGATATCGGATTTTTATGTTCAAACATGCGAATCGAAGCTAACAACGCTACCTATGATATGGAATTAAAAAATCAAGATTTTGAAACTCAGGTCGAGAGACATGACGGAATTACCAAATTTGAGGAGTGATTTGAGAGGAGCCCTTGAGTAAATTAAAATGTTCATATCGGGCTCGTGTGATATCGGATTTTTGTGTTCAAACATGCAAATCGAAGCTAACAACGCTACCTATGATATGGAATTAAAAAATCAAGATTTTGAAACTCAGGTCGAGAGACATGACGAAATTACCAAATTTGAGGAGTGATTTGAGAGGAGCCCTTGAGTAAATTAAAATGTTCATATCGGGCTCGTGTGATATCGGATTTTTGTGTTCAAACATGCGAATCGAAGCTAACAACGCTACCTATGATATGGAATTAAAAAATCAAGATTTTGAAACTCAGGTCGAGAGACATGACGAAAATAGCAAACTTGAGGAGGGAGTTGAGAGGAGCCCTTGAGTAAATTAAAATGTTCATACCTGGCTCGTGTGATATCGGATTTTTATGTTCAAACATGCGAATCGAAGCTAACAACGCTACCTATGATATGGAATTAAAAAATCAAGATTTTGAAACTCAGGTCGAGAGACATGACGAAATTACCAAATTTGAGGAGTGATTTGAGAGGAGCCCTTGAGTAAATTAAAATGTTCATACCTGGCTCGTGTGATATCGGATTTTTGTGTTCAAACATGCAAATCGAAGCTAACAACGCTACCTATGATATGGAATTAAAAAATCAAGATTTTGAAACTCAGGTCGAGAGACATGATGAAAATAGCAAACTTGAGGAGGGAGTTGAGAAGAGCCCTTGAGTAAATTAAAATGTTCATACCTGGCTCGTGTGATATCGGATTTTTGTGTTCAAACATGCGAATCGAAGCTAACAACGCTACCTATGATATGGAATTAAAAAATCAAGATTTTGAAACTCAGGTCGAGAGACATGACGGAATTACCAAATTTGAGGAGTGATTTGAGAGGAGCCCTTGAGTAAATTAAAATGTTCATATCGGGCTCGTGTGATATCGGATTTTTGTGTTCAAACATGCAAATCGAAGCTAACAACGCTACCTATGATATGGAATTAAAAAATCAAGATTTTGAAACTCAGGTCGAGAGACATGATGAAAATAGCAAACTTGAGGAGGGAGTTGAGAAGAGCCCTTGAGTAAATTAAAATGTTCATACCTGGCTCGTGTGATATCGGATTTTTGTGTTCAAACATGCGAATCGAAGCTAACAACGCTACCTATGATATGGAATTAAAAAATCAAGATTTTGAAACTCAGGTCGAGAGACATGACGGAATTACCAAATTTGAGGAGTGATTTGAGAGGAGCCCTTGAGTAAATTAAAATGTTCATATCGGGCTCGTGTGATATCGGATTTTTGTGTTCAAACATGCAAATCGAAGCTAACAACGCTACCTATGATATGGAATTAAAAAATCAAGATTTTGAAACTCAGGTCGAGAGACATGATGAAAATAGCAAACTTGAGGAGGGAGTTGAGAAGAGCCCTAGAGTAAATTAAAATGTTCATACCTGGCTCGTGTGATATCGGATTTTTGTGTTCAAACATGCAAATCGAAGCTAACAACGCTACCTATGATATGGAATTAAAAAATCAAGATTTTGAAACTCAGGTCGAGAGACATGATGAAAATAGCAAACTTGAGGAGGGAGTTGAGAAGAGCCCTTGAGTAAATTAAAATGTTCATACCTGGCTCGTGTGATATCGGATTTTTGTGTTCAAACATGCGAATCGAAGCTAACAACGCTACCTATGATATGGAATTAAAAAATCAAGATTTTGAAACTCAGGTCAGGAGACATGACGAAAATAGCAAACTTGAGGAGGGAGTTGAGAGGAGCCCTTGAGTAAATTAAAATGTTCATACCTGGCTCGTGTGATATCGGATTTTTGTGTTCAAACATGCGAATCGAAGCTAACAACGCTACCTATGATATGGAATTAAAAAATCAAGATTTTGAAACTCAGGTCGAGAGACATGATGAAAATAGCAAACTTGAGGAGGGAGTTGAGAAGAGCCCTTGAGTAAATTAAAATGTTCATACCTGGCTCGTGTGATATCGGATTTTTGTGTTCAAACATGCGAATCGAAGCTAACAACGCTAGCTATGATATGGAATTAAAAAATCAAGATTTTGAAACTCAGGTCGAGAGACATGACGAAAATAGCAAACTTGAGGAGGGAGTTGAGAGGAGCCCTTGAGTAAATTAAAATGTTCATACCTGGCTCGTGTGATATCGGATTTTTATGTTCAAACATGCGAATCGAAGCTAACAACGCTACCTATGATATGGAATTAAAAAATCAAGATTTTGAAACTCAGGTCGAGAGACATGACGAAATTACCAAATTTGAGGAGTGATTTGAGAGGAGCCCTTGAGTAAATTAAAATGTTCATATCGGGCTCGTGTGATATCGGATTTTTGTGTTCAAACATGCAAATCGAAGCTAACAACGCTACCTATGATATGGAATTAAAAAATCAAGATTTTGAAACTCAGGTCGAGAGACATGATGAAAATAGCAAACTTGAGGAGGGAGTTGAGAAGAGCCCTTGAGTAAATTAAAATGTTCATACCTGGCTCGTGTGATATCGGATTTTTGTGTTCAAACATGCGAATCGAAGCTAACAACGCTACCTATGATATGGAATTAAAAAATCAAGATTTTGAAACTCAGGTCGAGAGACATGACGAAAATAGCAAACTTGAGGAAGGAGTTGAGAGGAGCCCTTGAGTAAATTAAAATGTTCATACCTGGCTCGTGTGATATCCGATTTTTGTGTTCAAACATGCGAATCGAAGCTAACAACGCTACCTATGATATGGAATTAAAAAATCAAGATTTTGAAACTCAGGTCGAGAGACATGACGGAATTACCAAATTTGAGGAGTGATTTGAGAGGAGCCCTTGAGTAAATTAAAATGTTCATATCGGGCTCGTGTGATATCGGATTTTTGTGTTCAAACATGCGAATCGAAGCTAACAACGCTACCTATGATATGGAATTAAAAAATCAAGATTTTGAAACTCAGGTCGAGAGACATGACGAAAATAGCAAACTTGAGGAGGGAGTTGAGAGGAGCCCTTGAGTAAATTAAAATGTTCATACCTGGCTCGTGTGATATCGGATTTTTATGTTCAAACATGCGAATCGAAGCTAACAACGCTACCTATGATATGGAATTAAAAAATCAAGATTTTGAAACTCAGGTCGAGAGACATGACGAAATTACCAAATTTGAGGAGTGATTTGAGAGGAGCCCTTGAGTAAATTAAAATGTTCATATCGGGCTCGTGTGATATCGGATTTTTGTGTTCAAACATGCAAATCGAAGCTAACAACGCTACCTATGATATGGAATTAAAAAATCAAGATTTTGAAACTCAGGTCGAGAGACATGACGAAATTACCAAATTTGAGGAGTGATTTGAGAGGAGCCCTTGAGTAAATTAAAATGTTCATATCGGGCTCGTGTGATATCGGATTTTTGTGTTCAAACATGCGAATCGAAGCTAACAACGCTACCTATGATATGGAATTAAAAAATCAAGATTTTGAAACTCAGGTCGAGAGACATGACGAAAATAGCAAACTTGAGGAAGGAGTTGAGAGGAGCCCTTGAGTAAATTAAAATGTTCATACCTGGCTCGTGTGATATCGGATTTTTGTGTTCAAACATGCGAATCGAAGCTAACAACGCTACCTATGATATGGAATTAAAAAATAAGGAATTTGAAACTCAGGTCGAGAGACATGACGGAATTACCAAATTTGAGGAGTGATTTGAGAGGAGCCCTTGAGTAAATTAAAATGTTCATACCTGGCTCGTGTGATATCGGATTTTTGTGTTCAAACATGCAAATCGAAGCTAACAACGCTACCTATGATATGGAATTAAAAAATCAAGATTTTGAAACTCAGGTCGAGAGACATGATGAAAATAGCAAACTTGAGGAGGGAGTTGAGAAGAGCCCTTGAGTAAATTAAAATGTTCATACCTGGCTCGTGTGATATCGGATTTTTCTGTTCAAACATGCGAATCGAAGCTAACAACGCTACCTATGATATGGAATTAAAAAATCAAGATTTTGAAACTCAGGTCGAGAGACATGACGGAATTACCAAATTTGAGGAGTGATTTGAGAGGAGCCCTTGAGTAAATTAAAATGTTCATATCGGGCTCGTGTGATATCGGATTTTTGTGTTCAAACATGCAAATCGAAGCTAACAACGCTACCTATGATATGGAATTAAAAAATCAAGATTTTGAAACTCAGGTCGAGAGACATGATGAAAATAGCAAACTTGAGGAGGGAGTTGAGAAGAGCCCTTGAGTAAATTAAAATGTTCATACCTGGCTCGTGTGATATCGGATTTTTGTGTTCAAACATGCGAATCGAAGCTAACAACGCTACCTATGATATGGAATTAAAAAATCAAGATTTTGAAACTCAGGTCGAGAGACATGACGGAATTACCAAATTTGAGGAGTGATTTGAGAGGAGCCCTTGAGTAAATTAAAATGTTCATATCGGGCTCGTGTGATATCGGATTTTTGTGTTCAAACATGCAAATCGAAGCTAACAACGCTACCTATGATATGGAATTAAAAAATCAAGATTTTGAAACTCAGGTCGAGAGACATGATGAAAATAGCAAACTTGAGGAGGGAGTTGAGAAGAGCCCTAGAGTAAATTAAAATGTTCATACCTGGCTCGTGTGATATCGGATTTTTGTGTTCAAACATGCAAATCGAAGCTAACAACGCTACCTATGATATGGAATTAAAAAATCAAGATTTTGAAACTCAGGTCGAGAGACATGATGAAAATAGCAAACTTGAGGAGGGAGTTGAGAAGAGCCCTTGAGTAAATTAAAATGTTCATACCTGGCTCGTGTGATATCGGATTTTTGTGTTCAAACATGCGAATCGAAGCTAACAACGCTACCTATGATATGGAATTAAAAAATCAAGATTTTGAAACTCAGGTCAGGAGACATGACGAAAATAGCAAACTTGAGGAGGGAGTTGAGAGGAGCCCTTGAGTAAATTAAAATGTTCATACCTGGCTCGTGTGATATCGGTTTTTTGTGTTCAAACATGCGAATCGAAGCTAACAACGCTACCTATGATATGGAATTAAAAAATCAAGATTTTGAAACTCAGGTCGAGAGACATGATGAAAATAGCAAACTTGAGGAGGGAGTTGAGAAGAGCCCTTGAGTAAATTAAAATGTTCATACCTGGCTCGTGTGATATCGGATTTTTGTGTTCAAACATGCGAATCGAAGCTAACAACGCTAGCTATGATATGGAATTAAAAAATCAAGATTTTGAAACTCAGGTCGAGAGACATGACGAAAATAGCAAACTTGAGGAGGGAGTTGAGAGGAGCCCTTGAGTAAATTAAAATGTTCATACCTGGCTCGTGTGATATCGGATTTTTATGTTCAAACATGCGAATCGAAGCTAACAACGCTACCTATGATATGGAATTAAAAAATCAAGATTTTGAAACTCAGGTCGAGAGACATGACGAAATTACCAAATTTGAGGAGTGATTTGAGAGGAGCCCTTGAGTAAATTAAAATGTTCATATCGGGCTCGTGTGATATCGGATTTTTGTGTTCAAACATGCGAATCGAAGCTAACAACGCTAGCTATGATATGGAATTAAAAAATCAAGATTTTGAAACTCAGGTCGAGAGACATGACGAAAATAGCAAACTTGAGGAGGGAGTTGAGAGGAGCCCTTGAGTAAATTAAAATGTTCATACCTGGCTCGTGTGATATCGGATTTTTATGTTCAAACATGCGAATCGAAGCTAACAACGCTACCTATGATATGGAATTAAAAAATCAAGATTTTGAAACTCAGGTCGAGAGACATGACGAAATTACCAAATTTGAGGAGTGATTTGAGAGGAGCCCTTGAGTAAATTAAAATGTTCATATCGGGCTCGTGTGATATCGGATTTTTGTGTTCAAACATGCAAATCGAAGCTAACAACGCTACCTATGATATGGAATTAAAAAATCAAGATTTTGAAACTCAGGTCGAGAGACATGACGAAATTACCAAATTTGAGGAGTGAGTTGAGAAGAGGTAGTAGGTAAATTAAAATGTTCATACCTGGCTCGTGTGATATCGGATTTTTGTGTTCAAACATGCAAATCGAAGCTAACAACGCTACCTATGATATGGAATTAAAAAATCAAGATTTTGAAACTCAGGTCGAGAGACATGACGAAAATAGCAAACTTGAGGAAGGAGTTGAGAAGAGCCCTTGAGTAAATTAAAATGTTCATACCTGGCTCGTGTGATATCGGATTTTTGTGTTCAAACATGCGAATCGAAGCTAACAACGCTAGCTATGATATGGAATTAAAAAATCAAGATTTTGAAACTCAGGTCGAGAGACATGACGGAATTACCAAATTTGAGGAGTGATTTGAGAGGAGCCCTTGAGTAAATTAAAATGTTCATATCGGGCTCGTGTGATATCGGATTTTTGTGTTCAAACATGCAAATCGAAGCTAACAACGCTACCTATGATATGGAATTAAAAAATCAAGATTTTGAAACTCAGGTCGAGAGACATGATGAAAATAGCAAACTTGAGGAGGGAGTTGAGAAGAGCCCTTGAGTAAATTAAAATGTTCATACCTGGCTCGTGTGATATCGGATTTTTGTGTTCAAACATGCGAATCGAAGCTAACAACGCTACCTATGATATGGAATTAAAAAATCAAGATTTTGAAACTCAGGTCAGGAGACATGACGAAAATAGCAAACTTGAGGAGGGAGTTGAGAGGAGCCCTTGAGTAAATTAAAATGTTCATACCTGGCTCGTGTGATATCGGATTTTTGTGTTCAAACATGCGAATCGAAGCTAACAACGCTACCTATGATATGGAATTAAAAAATCAAGATTTTGAAACTCAGGTCGAGAGACATGATGAAAATAGCAAACTTGAGGAGGGAGTTGAGAAGAGCCCTTGAGTAAATTAAAATGTTCATACCTGGCTCGTGTGATATCGGATTTTTGTGTTCAAACATGCGAATCGAAGCTAACAACGCTAGCTATGATATGGAATTAAAAAATCAAGATTTTGAAACTCAGGTCGAGAGACATGATGAAAATAGCAAACTTGAGGAGGGAGTTGAGAGGAGCCCTTGAGTAAATTAAAATGTTCATACCTGGCTCGTGTGATATCGGATTTTTATGTTCAAACATGCGAATCGAAGCTAACAACGCTACCTATGATATGGAATTAAAAAATCAAGATTTTGAAACTCAGGTCGAGAGACATGACGAAATTACCAAATTTGAGGAGTGATTTGAGAGGAGCCCTTGAGTAAATTAAAATGTTCATATCGGGCTCGTGTGATATCCGATTTTTGTGTTCAAACATGGGAATCGAAGCTAACAACGCTACCTATGATATGGAATTAAAAAATCAAGATTTTGAAACTCAGGTCGAGAGACATGACGAAATTACCAAATTTGAGGAGTGATTTGAGAGGAGCCCTTGAGTAAATTAAAATGTTCATATCGGGCTCGTGTGATATCGGATTTTTGTGTTCAAACAAGCGAATCGAAGCTAACAACGCTACCTATGATATGGAATTAAAAAATCAAGATTTTGAAACTCAGGTCGAGAGACATGACGAAAATAGCAAACTTGAGGAGGGAGTTGAGAGGAGCCCTTTAGTAAATTAAAATGTTCATACCTGGCTCGTGTGATATCGGATTTTTATGTTCAAACATGCGAATCGAAGCTAACAACGCTACCTATGATATGGAATTAAAAAATCAAGATTTTGAAACTCAGGTCGAGAGACATGACGAAAATAGCAAACTTGAGGAAGGAGTTGAGAAGAGCCCTTGAGTAAATTAAAATGTTCATACCTGGCTCGTGTGATATCGGATTTTTGTGTTCAAACATGCGAATCGAAGCTAACAACGCTAGCTATGATATGGAATTAAAAAATCAAGATTTTGAAACTCAGGTCGAGAGACATGACGAAAATAGCAAACTTGAGGAGGGAGTTGAGAGGAGCCCTTGAGTAAATTAAAATGTTCATACCTGGCTCGTGTGATATCGGATTTTTATGTTCAAACATGCGAATCGAAGCTAACAACGCTACCTATGATATGGAATTAAAAAATCAAGATTTTGAAACTCAGGTCGAGAGACATGACGAAATTACCAAATTTGAGGAGTGATTTGAGAGGAGCCCTTGAGTAAATTAAAATGTTCATATCGGGCTCGTGTGATATCCGATTTTTGTGTTCAAACATGGGAATCGAAGCTAACAACGCTACCTATGATATGGAATTAAAAAATCAAGATTTTGAAACTCAGGTCGAGAGACATGACGAAATTACCAAATTTGAGGAGTGATTTGAGAGGAGCCCTTGAGTAAATTAAAATGTTCATATCGGGCTCGTGTGATATCGGATTTTTGTGTTCAAACATGCAAATCGAAGCTAACAACGCTACCTATGATATGGAATTAAAAAATCAAGATTTTGAAACTCAGGTCGAGAGACATGATGAAAATAGCAAACTTGAGGAGGGAGTTGAGAAGAGCCCTTGAGTAAATTAAAATGTTCATACCTGGCTCGTGTGATATCGGATTTTTGTGTTCAAACATGCGAATCGAAGCTAACAACGCTACCTATGATATGGAATTAAAAAATCAAGATTTTGAAACTCAGGTCAGGAGACATGACGAAAATAGCAAACTTGAGGAGGGAGTTGAGAGGAGCCCTTGAGTAAATTAAAATGTTCATACCTGGCTCGTGTGATATCGGATTTTTGTGTTCAAACATGCGAATCGAAGCTAACAACGCTAGCTATGAGATGGAATTAAAAAATCAAGATTTTGAAACTCAGGTCGAGAGACATGACAAAATTACCAAATTTGAGGAGTGAGTTGAGAAGAGGTAGTAGGTAAATTAAAATGTTCATACCTGGCTCGTGTGATATCGGATTTTTGTGTTCAAACATGCAAATCGAAGCTAACAACGCTACCTATGATATGGAATTAAAAAATCAAGATTTTGAAACTCAGGTCGAGAGACATGATGAAAATAGCAAACTTGAGGAGGGAGTTGAGAAGAGCCCTTGAGTAAATTAAAATGTTCATACCTGGCTCGTGTGATATCGGATTTTTCTGTTCAAACATGCGAATCGAAGCTAACAACGCTACCTATGATATGGAATTAAAAAATCAAGATTTTGAAACTCAGGTCGAGAGACATGACGAAATTACCAAATTTGAGGAGTGATTTGAGAGGAGCCCTTGAGTAAATTAAAATGTTCATATCGGGCTCGTGTGATATCGGATTTTTGTGTTCAAACATGCAAATCGAAGCTAACAACGCTACCTATGATATGGAATTAAAAAATCAAGATTTTGAAACTCAGGTCGAGAGACATGACGAAATTACCAAATTTGAGGAGTGAGTTGAGAAGAGGTAGTAGGTAAATTAAAATGTTCATACCTGGCTCGTGTGATATCGGATTTTTGTGTTCAAACATGCAAATCGAAGCTAACAACGCTACCTATGATATGGAATTAAAAAATCAAGATTTTGAAACTCAGGTCGAGAGACATGACGAAAATAGCAAACTTGAGGAAGGAGTTGAGAAGAGCCCTTGAGTAAATTAAAATGTTCATACCTGGCTCGTGTGATATCGGATTTTTGTGTTCAAACATGCGAATCGAAGCTAACAACGCTAGCTATGATATGGAATTAAAAAATCAAGATTTTGAAACTCAGGTCGAGAGACATGACGGAATTACCAAATTTGAGGAGTGATTTGAGAGGAGCCCTTGAGTAAATTAAAATGTTCATATCGGGCTCGTGTGATATCGGATTTTTGTGTTCAAACATGCAAATCGAAGCTAACAACGCTACCTATGATATGGAATTAAAAAATCAAGATTTTGAAACTCAGGTCGAGAGACATGATGAAAATAGCAAACTTGAGGAGGGAGTTGAGAAGAGCCCTTGAGTAAATTAAAATGTTCATACCTGGCTCGTGTGATATCGGATTTTTGTGTTCAAACATGCGAATCGAAGCTAACAACGCTACCTATGATATGGAATTAAAAAATCAAGATTTTGAAACTCAGGTCAGGAGACATGACGAAAATAGCAAACTTGAGGAGGGAGTTGAGAGGAGCCCTTGAGTAAATTAAAATGTTCATACCTGGCTCGTGTGATATCGGATTTTTGTGTTCAAACATGCGAATCGAAGCTAACAACGCTACCTATGATATGGAATTAAAAAATCAAGATTTTGAAACTCAGGTCGAGAGACATGATGAAAATAGCAAACTTGAGGAGGGAGTTGAGAAGAGCCCTTGAGTAAATTAAAATGTTCATACCTGGCTCGTGTGATATCGGATTTTTGTGTTCAAACATGCGAATCGAAGCTAACAACGCTAGCTATGATATGGAATTAAAAAATCAAGATTTTGAAACTCAGGTCGAGAGACATGATGAAAATAGCAAACTTGAGGAGGGAGTTGAGAGGAGCCCTTGAGTAAATTAAAATGTTCATACCTGGCTCGTGTGATATCGGATTTTTATGTTCAAACATGCGAATCGAAGCTAACAACGCTACCTATGATATGGAATTAAAAAATCAAGATTTTGAAACTCAGGTCGAGAGACATGACGAAATTACCAAATTTGAGGAGTGATTTGAGAGGAGCCCTTGAGTAAATTAAAATGTTCATATCGGGCTCGTGTGATATCCGATTTTTGTGTTCAAACATGGGAATCGAAGCTAACAACGCTACCTATGATATGGAATTAAAAAATCAAGATTTTGAAACTCAGGTCGAGAGACATGACGAAATTACCAAATTTGAGGAGTGATTTGAGAGGAGCCCTTGAGTAAATTAAAATGTTCATATCGGGCTCGTGTGATATCGGATTTTTGTGTTCAAACAAGCGAATCGAAGCTAACAACGCTACCTATGATATGGAATTAAAAAATCAAGATTTTGAAACTCAGGTCGAGAGACATGACGAAAATAGCAAACTTGAGGAGGGAGTTGAGAGGAGCCCTTTAGTAAATTAAAATGTTCATACCTGGCTCGTGTGATATCGGATTTTTATGTTCAAACATGCGAATCGAAGCTAACAACGCTACCTATGATATGGAATTAAAAAATCAAGATTTTGAAACTCAGGTCGAGAGACATGACGAAAATAGCAAACTTGAGGAAGGAGTTGAGAAGAGCCCTTGAGTAAATTAAAATGTTCATACCTGGCTCGTGTGATATCGGATTTTTGTGTTCAAACATGCGAATCGAAGCTAACAACGCTAGCTATGATATGGAATTAAAAAATCAAGATTTTGAAACTCAGGTCGAGAGACATGACGAAAATAGCAAACTTGAGGAGGGAGTTGAGAGGAGCCCTTGAGTAAATTAAAATGTTCATACCTGGCTCGTGTGATATCGGATTTTTATGTTCAAACATGCGAATCGAAGCTAACAACGCTACCTATGATATGGAATTAAAAAATCAAGATTTTGAAACTCAGGTCGAGAGACATGACGAAATTACCAAATTTGAGGAGTGATTTGAGAGGAGCCCTTGAGTAAATTAAAATGTTCATATCGGGCTCGTGTGATATCCGATTTTTGTGTTCAAACATGGGAATCGAAGCTAACAACGCTACCTATGATATGGAATTAAAAAATCAAGATTTTGAAACTCAGGTCGAGAGACATGACGAAATTACCAAATTTGAGGAGTGATTTGAGAGGAGCCCTTGAGTAAATTAAAATGTTCATATCGGGCTCGTGTGATATCGGATTTTTGTGTTCAAACATGCAAATCGAAGCTAACAACGCTACCTATGATATGGAATTAAAAAATCAAGATTTTGAAACTCAGGTCGAGAGACATGATGAAAATAGCAAACTTGAGGAGGGAGTTGAGAAGAGCCCTTGAGTAAATTAAAATGTTCATACCTGGCTCGTGTGATATCGGATTTTTGTGTTCAAACATGCGAATCGAAGCTAACAACGCTACCTATGATATGGAATTAAAAAATCAAGATTTTGAAACTCAGGTCAGGAGACATGACGAAAATAGCAAACTTGAGGAGGGAGTTGAGAGGAGCCCTTGAGTAAATTAAAATGTTCATACCTGGCTCGTGTGATATCGGATTTTTGTGTTCAAACATGCGAATCGAAGCTAACAACGCTAGCTATGAGATGGAATTAAAAAATCAAGATTTTGAAACTCAGGTCGAGAGACATGACAAAATTACCAAATTTGAGGAGTGAGTTGAGAAGAGGTAGTAGGTAAATTAAAATGTTCATACCTGGCTCGTGTGATATCGGATTTTTGTGTTCAAACATGCAAATCGAAGCTAACAACGCTACCTATGATATGGAATTAAAAAATCAAGATTTTGAAACTCAGCTCGAGAGACATGACGAAAATAGCAAACTTGAGGAAGGAGTTGAGAAGAGCTAGTAGGTCAATTAAAATGTTCATACCTGGCTCGTGTCATATCCGATTTTTGTGTTCAAACATGGGAATCGAAGCTAACAACGCTACCTATGATATGGAATTAAAAAATCAAGATTTTGAAACTCAGGTCGAGAGACATGACGAAATTACCAAATTTGAGGAGTGATTTGAGAGGAGCCCTTGAGTAAATTAAAATGTTCATATCGGGCTCGTGTGATATCGGATTTTTGTGTTCAAACATGCGAATCGAAGCTAACTACGCTACCTATGATATGGAATTAAAAAATCAAGATTTTGAAACTCAGGTCGAGAGACATGACGAAAATAGCAAACTTGAGGAGGGAGTTGAGAGGAGCCCTTGAGTAAATTAAAATGTTCATACCTAGCTCTGGTGATATCGGATTTTTGTGTTCAAACATGCGAATCGAAGCTAACAACGCTACCTATGATATGGAATTAAAAAATCAAGATTTTGAAACTCAGGTCGAGAGACATGACGAAAATAGCAAACTTGAGGAGGGAGTTGAGAGGAGCCCTTGAGTAAATTAAAATGTTCATACCTAGCTCGTGTGATATCGGATTTTTGTGTTCAAACATGCGAATCGAAGCTAACAATGCTACCTATGATATGGAATTAAAAAATCAAGATTTTGAAACTCAGGTCGAGAGACATGACGAAAATAGCAAACTTGAGGAAGGAGTTGAGAGGAGCCCTTGAGTAAATTAAAATGTTCATACCTGGCTCGTGTGATATCGGATTTTTGTTGTCAAACATGCGAATCGAAGCTAACAACGCTACCTATGATATGGAATTAAAAAATCAAGATTTTGAAACTCAGGTCGAGAGACATCAAGAAATTACCAAATTTGAGGAGTGAGTTGAGAAGAGGTAGTAGGTAAATTAAAATGTTCATACCTGGCTCGTGTGATATCGGATTTTTGTGTTCAAACATGCAAATCGAAGCTAACAACGCTAGCTATGAGATGGAATTAAAAAATCAAGATTTTGAAACTCAGGTCGAGAGACATGACGAAATTACCAAATTTGAGGAGTGAGTTGAGAAGAGGTAGTAGGTAAATTAAAAGGTTCATACCTGGCTCGTGTGATATCGGATTTTTGTGTTCAAACATGCAAATCGAAGCTAACAACGCTACCTATGATATGGAATTAAAAAATCAAGATTTTGAAACTCAGGTCGAGAGACATGACGAAAATAGCAAACTTGAGGAAGGAGTTGAGAGGAGCCCTTGAGTAAATTAAAATGTTCATACCTGGCTCGTGTGATATCGGATTTTTGTTGTCAAACATGCGAATCGAAGCTAACAACGCTACCTATGATATGGAATTAAAAAATCAAGAATTTGAAACTCAGGTCGAGAGACATGACGAAATTACCAAATTTGAGGAGTGATTTGAGAGGAGCCCTTGAGTAAATTAAAATGTTCATATCGGGCTCGTGTGATATCGGATTTTTGTGTTCAAACATGCAAATCGAAGCTAACAACGCTAGCTATGAGATGGAATTAAAAAATCAAGATTTTGAAACTCAGGTCAGGAGACATGACGAAAATAGCAAACTTGAGGAGGGAGTTGAGAGGAGCCCTTGAGTAAATTAAAATGTTCATACCTGGCTCGTGTGATATCGGATTTTTGTGTTCAAACATGCAAATCGAAGCTAACAACGCTAGCTATGAGATGGAATTAAAAAATCAAGATTTTGAAACTCAGGTCGAGAGACATGACGAAATTACCAAATTTGAGGAGTGAGTTGAGAAGAGGTAGTAGGTAAATTAAAATGTTCATACCTGGCTCGTGTGATATCGGATTTTTGTGTTCAAACATGCAAATCGAAGCTAACAACGCTACCTATGATATGGAATTAAAAAATCAAGATTTTGAAACTCAGCTCGAGAGACATGACGAAAATAGCAAACTTGAGGAAGGAGTTGAGAAGAGCTAGTAGGTCAATTAAAATGTTCATACCTGGCTCGTGTGATATCCGATTTTTGTGTTCAAACATGCAAATCGAAGCTAACAACGCTACCTATGATATGGAATTAAAAAATCAAGATTTTGAAACTCAGGTCGAGAGACATGACGAAAATAGCAAACTTGAGGAGGGAGTTGAGAGGAGCCCTTGAGTAAATTAAAATGTTCATACCTGGCTCGTGTGATATCGGATTTTTGTGTTCAAACATGCGAATCGAAGCTAACAACGCTACCTATGATATGGAATTAAAAAATCAAGATTTTGAAACTCAGGTCGAGAGACATGACGAAAATAGCAAACTTGAGGAGGGAGTTGAGAGGAGCCCTTGAGTAAATTAAAATGTTCATACCTAGCTCGTGTGATATCGGATTTTTGTGTTCAAACATGCGAATCGAAGCTAACAACGCTACCTATGATATGGAATTAAAAAATCAAGATTTTGAAACTCAGGTCGAGAGACATGACGAAAATAGCAAACTTGAGGAGGGAGTTGAGAGGAGCCCTTGAGTAAATTAAAATGTTCATACCTAGCTCGTGTGATATCGGATTTTTGTGTTCAAACATGCGAATCGAAGCTAACAATGCTACCTATGATATGGAATTAAAAAATCAAGATTTTGAAACTCAGGTCGAGAGACATGACGAAAATAGCAAACTTGAGGAAGGAGTTGAGAGGAGCCCATGAGTAAATTAAAATGTTCATATCGGGCTCGTGTGATATCGGATTTTTGTTGTCAAACCTGCGAATCGAAGCTAACAACGCTAGCTATGATATGGAATTAAAAAATCAAGAATTTGAAACTCAGGTCGAGAGACATGACGAAATTACCAAATTTGAGGAGTGATTTGAGAGGAGCCCTTGAGTAAATTAAAATGTTCATATCGGGCTCGTGTGATATCGGATTTTTGTGTTCAAACATGCAAATCGAAGCTAACAACGCTACCTATGATATGGAATTAAAAAATCAAGATTTTGAAACTCAGGTCGAGAGACATGATGAAAATAGCAAACTTGAGGAGGGAGTTGAGAAGAGCCCTTGAGTAAATTAAAATGTTCATACCTGGCTCGTGTGATATCGGATTTTTGTGTTCAAACATGCGAATCGAAGCTAACAACGCTACCTATGATATGGAATTAAAAAATCAAGATTTTGAAACTCAAGTCAGGAGACATGACAAAAATAGCAAACTTGAGGAGGGAGTTGAGAGGAGCCCTTGAGTAAATTAAAATGTTCATACCTGGCTCGTGTGATATCGGATTTTTGTGTTCAAACATGCAAATCGAAGCTAACAACGCTAGCTATGAGATGGAATTAAAAAATCAAGATTTTGAAACTCAGGTCGAGAGACATGACGAAATTACCAAATTTGAGGAGTGAGTTGAGAAGAGGTAGTAGGTAAATTAAAATGTTCATACCTGGCTCGTGTGATATCGGATTTTTGTGTTCAAACATGCAAATCGAAGCTAACAACGCTACCTATGATATGGAATTAAAAAATCAAGATTTTGAAACTCAGGTCGAGAGACATGATGAAAATAGCAAACTTGAGGAGGGAGTTGAGAAGAGCCCTTGAGTAAATTAAAATGTTCATACCTGGCTCGTGTGATATCGGATTTTTGTGTTCAAACATGCGAATCGAAGCTAACAACGCTACCTATGATATGGAATTAAAAAATCAAGATTTTGAAACTCAAGTCAGGAGACATGACAAAAATAGCAAACTTGAGGAGGGAGTTGAGAGGAGCCCTTGAGTAAATTAAAATGTTCATACCTGGCTCGTGTGATATCGGATTTTTGTGTTCAAACATGCAAATCGAAGCTAACAACGCTAGCTATGAGATGGAATTAAAAAATCAAGATTTTGAAACTCAGGTCGAGAGACATGACGAAATTACCAAATTTGAGGAGTGAGTTGAGAAGAGGTAGTAGGTAAATTAAAATGTTCATACCTGGCTCGTGTGATATCGGATTTTTGTGTTCAAACATGCAAATCGAAGCTAACAACGCTACCTATGATATGGAATTAAAAAATCAAGATTTTGAAACTCAGCTCGAGAGACATGACGAAAATAGCAAACTTGAGGAAGGAGTTGAGAAGAGCTAGTAGGTCAATTAAAATGTTCATACCTGCCTCGTGTCATATCCGATTTTTGTGTTCAAACATGGGAATCGAAGCTAATAACGCTAGCTATGATATGGAATTAAAAAATCAACATTTTGAAACTCATGTCGAGAGATGTGACGAAATTACCAAATTTGAGGAGTGATTTGAGAGGATCCCTTGAGTAAATTAAAATGTTCATATCGGGCTCGTGTGATATCGGATTTTTGTGTTCAAACATGCGAATCGAAGCTAACAACGCTACCTATGATATGGAATTAAAAAATCAAGATTTTGAAACTCAGGTCGAGAGACATGACGAAAATAGCAAACTTGAGGACGGAGTTGAGAGGAGCCCTTGAGTAAATTAAAATGTTCATACCTAGCTCGTGTGATATCGGATTTTTGTGTTCAAACATGCGAATCGAAGCTAACAACGCTACCTATGATATGGAATTAAAAAATCAACATTTTGAAACTCATGTCGAGAGACATGACGAAATTACCAAATTTGAGGAGTGAGTTGAGAGGCGCCCTTGAGTAAATTAAAATGTTCATACCTGCGGCTCGTGTGATATCGGAGTTTTGTTGTCAAACATGCGAATCGAAGCTAACAACGCTAGCTATGATATGGAATTAAAAAATCAAGAATTTGAAACTCAGGTCGAGAGACATGACGAAATTACCAAATTTGAGGAGTGAGTTGAGAAGAGGTAGTAGGTAAATTAAAATGTTCATACCTGGCTCGTGTCATATCGGATATTTGTGTTCAAACATGCGAATCAAAGCTAACAACGCTACCTATGATATGGAATAAAAAAATCAAGATTTTGCAACTCAGGTCAGGAGACATGACGAAAATAGCAAACTTGAGGAGGGAGTTGAGAGGAGCCCTTGAGTAAATTAAAATGTTCATACCTGGCTCCTGTGATATCGGATTTTTGTGTTCAAACATGCAAATCGAAGCTAACAACGCTAGCTATAAGATGGAATTAAAAAATCAAGATTTTGAAACTCAGGTCGAGAGATGTGACGAAATTACCAAATTTGAGGAGTGATTTGAGAGGAGCCCTTGAGTAAATTAAAATGTTCATATCGGGCTCGTGTGATATCGGATTTTTGTGTTCAAACATGCGAATCGAAGCTAACAACGCTACCTATGATATGGAATTAAAAAATCAAGATTTTGAAACTCAGGTCGAGAGACATGACGAAAATAGCAAACTTGAGGAGGGAGTTGAGAGGAGCCCTTGAGTAAATTAAAATGTTCATACCTGGCTCGTGTGATATGGATTTTTGTGTTCAAACATGCAAATCGAAGCTAACAACGCTACCTATGATATGGAATTAAAAAATCAAGATTTTGAAACTCAGGTCGAGAGACATGATGAAAATAGCAAACTTGAGGAGGCAGTTGAGAAGAGCCCTTGAGTAAATTAAAATGTTCATACCTGGCTCGTGTGATATCGGATTTTTGTGTTCAAACATGGGTCGAGAGACATGACGAAAATAGCAAACTTGAGGAAGGAGTTGAGAAGAGCTAGTAGGTCAATTAAAATGTTCATAACTGGCTCGTGTGATATCCGATTTTTGTGTTCAAACATGGGAATCGAAGCTAACAACGCTAGCTATGATATGGAATAAAAAAATCAAGATTTTGAAACTCATGTCGAGAGATGTGACGAAATTACCAAATTTGAGGAGTGATTTGAGAGGATCCCTTGAGTAAATTAAAATGTTCATATCGGGCTCGTGTGATATCGGATTTTTGTGTTCAAACATGCGAATCGAAGCTAACAACGCTACCTATGATATGGAATTAAAAAATCAAGATTTTCAAACTCAGGTCGAGAGACATGACGAAAATAGCAAACTTGAGGAGGGAGTTGAGAGGAGCCCTTGAGTAAATTAAAATGTTCATACCTAGCTCGTGTGATATCGGATTTTTGTGTTCAAACATGCGAATCGAAGCTAACAACGCTAGCTATGAGATGGAATTAAAAAATCAAGATTTTGAAACTCAGGTCGAGAGACATGACGAAATTACCAAATTTGAGGAGTGAGTTGAGAAGAGGTAGTAGGTAAATTAAAATGTTCATACCTGGCTCGTGTGATATCGGATTTTTGTGTTCAAACATGCAAATCGAAGCTAACAACGCTACCTATGATATGGAATTAAAAAATCAAGATTTTGAAACTCAGCTCGAGAGACATGACGAAAATAGCAAACTTGAGGAAGGAGTTGAGAAGAGCTAGTAGGTCAATTAAAATGTTCATACCTGCCTCGTGTCATATCCGATTTTTGTGTTCAAACATGGGAATCGAAGCTAACAACGCTAGCTATGATATGGAATTAAAAAATCAACATTTTGAAACTCATGTCGAGAGATGTGACGAAATTACCAAATTTGAGGAGTGATTTGAGAGGAGCCCTTGAGTAAATTAAAATGTTCATATCGGGCTCGTGTGATATCGGATTTTTGTGTTCAAACATGCGAATCGAAGCTAACAACGCTACCTATGATATGGAATTAAAAAATCAAGATTTTGAAACTCAGGTCGAGAGACATGACGAAAATAGCAAACTTGAGGAGGGAGTTGAGAGGAGCCCTTGAGTAAATTAAAATGTTCATACCTGGCTCGTGTGATATGGATTTTTGTGTTCAAACATGCAAATCGAAGCTAACAACGCTAGCTATGAGATGGAATTAAAAAATCAAGATTTTGAAACTCAGGTCGAGAGACATGATGAAAATAGCAAACTTGAGGAGGCAGTTGAGAAGAGCCCTTGAGTAAATTAAAATGTTCATACCTGGCTCGTGTGATATCGGATTTTTGTGTTCAAACATGGGTCGAGAGACATGACGAAAATAGCAAACTTGAGGAAGGAGTTGAGAAGAGCTAGTAGGTCAATTAAAATGTTCATACCTGGCTCGTGTGATATCCGATTTTTGTGTTCAAACATGGGAATCGAAGCTAACAACGCTAGCTATGATATGGAATTAAAAAATCAACATTTTGAAACTCATGTCGAGAGATGTGACGAAATTACCAAATTTGAGGAGTGATTTGAGAGGATCCCTTGAGTAAATTAAAATGTTCATATCGGGCTCGTGTGATATCGGATTTTTGTGTTCAAACATGCGAATCGAAGCTAACAACGCTACCTATGATATGGAATTAAAAAATCAAGATTTTGAAACTCAGGTCGAGAGACATGACGAAAATAGCAAACTTGAGGAGGGAGTTGAGAGGAGCCCTTGAGTAAATTAAACATGCGAATCGAAGCTAACAACGCTACCTATGATATGGAATTAAAAAATCAAGAATTTGAAACTCTGGTCGAGAGACATGACGAAATTACCAAATTTGAGGAGTGATTTGAGAGGAGCCGTTGAGTAAATTAAAATGTTCATATCGGGCTCGTGTGATATCGGATTTTTGTGTTCAAACATGCAAATCGAAGCTAACAACGCTAGCTATGAGATGGAATTAAAAAATCAAGATTTTAAAACTCAAGTCCAGAGACATGACGAAATTACCTAATTTGAGGAGTGAGTTGAGAGGAGCCCTTGAGTAAATTAAAATGTTCATACCTGGCTCCTGTGATATCGGATTTTTGTGTTCAAACATGCAAATCGAAGCTAACAACGCTAGCTATAAGATGGAATTAAAAAATCAAGATTTTGAAACTCAGGTCGAGAGATGTGACGAAATTACCAAATTTGAGGAGTGATTTGAGAGGAGCCCTTGAGTAAATTAAAATGTTCATATCGGGCTCGTGTGATATCGGATTTTTGTGTTCAAACATGCGAATCGAAGCTAACAACGCTACCTATGATATGGAATTAAAAAATCAAGATTTTGAAACTCAGGTCGAGAGACATGACGAAAATAGCAAACTTGAGGAAGGAGTTGAGAGGAGCCCTTGAGTAAATTAAAATGTTCATACCTGGCTCGTGTCATATCGGATTTTTGTGTTCAAACATGCGAATCGAAGCTAACAACGCTACCTATGATATGGAATTAAAAAATCAAGATTTTGAAACTCAGGTCAGGAGACATGACGAAAATAGCAAACTTGAGGAGGGAGTTGAGAGGAGCCCTTGAGTAAATTAAAATGTTCATACCTGGCTCTTGTGATATCGGATTTTTGTGTTCAAACATGCAAATCGAAGCTAACAACGCTAGATATGAGATGGAATTAAAAAATCAAGATTTTGAAACTCAGGTCGAGAGACATGACGAAATTACCAAATTTGAGGAGTGAGTTGAGAAGAGGTAGTAGGTAAATTAAAATGTTCATACCTGGCTCGTGTGATATCGGCTTTTTGTGTTCAAACATGCAAATCGAAGCTAACAACGCTACCTATGATATGGAATTAAAAAATCAAGATTTTGAAACTCAGCTCGAGAGACATGACGAAAATAGCAAACTTGAGGAAGGAGTTGAGAAGAGCTAGTAGGTCAATTAAACTGTTCATAGCTGGCTCGTGTGATATCCGATTTTTGTGTTCAAACATGGGAATCGAAGCTAACAACGCTAGCTATGATATGGAATTAAAAAATCAACATTTTGAAACTCATGTCGAGAGATGTGACGAAATTACCAAATTTGAGGAGTGATTTGAGAGGAGCCCTTGAGTAAATTAAAATGTTCATATCGGGCTCGTGTGATATCGGATTTTTGTGTTCAAACATGCAAATCGAAGCTAACAACGCTACCTATGATATGGAATTAAAAAAACAAGATTTTTAAACTCAGGTCGAGAGACATGACGAAATTACCAAATTTGAGGAGTGAGTTGAGAAGAGGTAGTAGGTAAATTAAAATGTTCATACCTGGCTCGTGTCATATCGGATTTTTGTGTTCAAACATGCGAATCGAAGCTAACAACGCTACCTATGATATGGAATTAAAAAATCAAGATTTTGAAACTCAGGTCGAGAGACATGACGAAAATAGCAAACTTGAGGAAGGAGTTGAGAAGAGCTAGTAGGTCAATTAAAATGTTCATAGCTGGCTCGTGTGATATCCGATTTTTGTGTTCGAACATGGGAATCGAAGCTAACAACGCTAGCTATGATATGGAATTAAAAAATCAACATTTTGAAACTCATGTCGAGAGACATGACGAAAATAGCAAACTTGAGGAAGGAGTTGAGAAGAGCTAGTAGGTCAATTAAAATGTTCATACCTGGCTCGTGTGATATCCGATTTTTGTGTTCAAACATGGGAATCGAAGCTAACAACGCTAGCTATGATATGGAATTAAAAAATCAACATTTTGAAACTCATGTCGAGAGACATGACGAAATTACCAAATTTGAGGAGTGAGTTGAGAGGCGCCCTTGAGTAAATTAAAATGTTCATACCTGCGGCTCGTGTGATATCGGAGTTTTGTTGTCAAACATGCGAATCGAAGCTAACAACGCTAGCTATGATATGGAATTAAAAAATCAAGAATTTGAAACTCAGGTCGAGAGACATGACGAAATTACCAAATTTGAGGAGTGAGTTGAGAAGAGGTAGTAGGTAAATTAAAATGTTCATACCTGGCTCGTGTCATATCGGATATTTGTGTTCAAACATGCGAATCAAAGCTAACAACGCTACCTATGATATGGAATAAAAAAATCAAGATTTTGAAACTCAGGTCGAGAGACATGACGAAAATAGCAAACTTGAGGAGGGAGTTGAGAGGAGCCCTTGAGTAAATTAAAATGTTCATATCGGGCTCGTGTGATATCGGATTTTTGTGTTCAAACATGCAAATCGAAGCTAACAATGCTACCTATGATATGGAATTAAAAAATCAAGATTTTGAAACTCAGGTCGAGAGACATGATGAAAATAGCAAACTTGAGGAGGGAGTTGAGAAGAGCCCTTGAGTAAATTAAAATGTTCATACCTGGCTCGTGTGATATCGGATTTTTGTGTTCAAACATGCCAATCGAAGCTAACAACGCTACCTATGATATGGAATTAAAAAATCAAGATTTTGAAACTCAGGTCGAGAGACATGATGAAAATAGCAAACTTGAGGAGGGAGTTGAGAAGAGCCCTTGAGTAAATTAAAATGTTCATACCTGGCTCGTGTGATATCGGATTTTTGTGTTCAAACATGCAAATTGAAGCTAACAACGCTTCCTATGATATGGAATTAAAAAATCAAGATTTTGAAACTCAGGTCGAGAGACATGACGAAAATAGCAAACTTGAGGAGGGAGTTGAGAGGAGCCCTTGGGTAAATTAAAATGTTCATACCTGGCCCGTGTGATATCGGATTTTTGTGTTCAAACATGCAAATCGAAGCTAGCAACGCTAGCTATGATATGGAATTAAAAAATCAAGATTTTGAAACTCAGGTCGAGAGATGTGACGAAATTACCAAATTTGAGGAGTGATTTGGGAGGAGCCCTTGAGTAAATTAAAATGTTCATATCGGGCTCGTGTGATATCAGATTTTTGTGTTCAAACATGCGAATCGAAGCTAACAACGCTACCTATGATATGGAATTAAAAAATGAAGTTTTTTAAAGTCAAGTCCAGAGACATGACCACAATAGCAAACTTGAGGAGGGAGTTGAGAAGAGCCCTTGAGTAAATTAAAATGTTCATACCTGGCTCGTGTGATATCGGATTTTTGTGTTCAAACATGCGAATCGAAGCTAACAACGCTACCTATGATATGGAATTAAAAAATCAAGATTTTGAAACTCAGGTCGAGAGACATGACGAAATTACCAAATTTGAGGAGTGAGTTGAGAGGCGCCCTTGAGTAAATTAAAATGTTCATACCTGCGGCTCGTGTGATATCGGAGTTTTGTTGTCAAACATGCGAATCGAAGCTAACAACGCTAGCTATGATATGGAATTAAAAAATCAAGAATTTGAAACTCAGGTCGAGAGACATGACGAAATTACCAAATTTGAGGAGTGAGTTGAGAAGAGGTAGTAGGTAAATTAAAATGTTCATACCTGGCTCGTGTCATCTCGACCTGTGTTCAAACATGCGAATCGAAGCTAACAACGCTACCTATGATATGGAATTAAAAAATCAAGATTTTGAAACTCAGGTCGAGAGACATGACGAAAATAGCAAACTTGAGGAAGGAGTTGAGAGGAGCCCTTGAGTAAATTAAAATGTTCATACCTGGCTCGTGTGATATCGGATTTTTGTGTTAAAACATGCGAATCTAAGCTAACAACGCTAGCTATGATATGGAATTAAAAAATCAAGATTTTGAAACTCAGGTCGAGAGACATGACGAAAATAGCAAACTTGAGGAGGGAGTTGAGAGGAGCCCTTGAGTAAATTAAAATGTTCATACCTGGCTCGTGTGATATCGGATTCTTGTGTTCAAACATGCGATTCGAAGCTGGCGACACTACCTATGATATGGAATTAAAAAATCAAGATTTTGAAACTCAGGTCGAGAGACATGACGAAAATAGCAAACTTGAGGAGGTAGTTGAGAAGAGCTAGTAGGTAAATTAAAATGTTCATACCGGGCTCGTGTGATATCGGATTTTTGTGTTCAATCATGCCAATCGAAGCAAACAACGCTAGCTATGATATGGAATTAAAAAATCAAGATTTTGAAACTCAGGTCGAGAGACATGACGAAAATAGCAAACTTGAGGAGGGAGTTGAGAAGAGCTAGTAGGTAAATTAAAATGTTCATACCTGGCTCGTGTGATATCGGATTTTTGTGTTCAATCATGCAAATCGAAGCTAGCAACGCTAGCTATGATATGGAATTAAAAAATCAAGATTTTGAAACTCAGGTCGAGAGACATGAGGAAAATAGCAAACTTGAGGAGGGAGTTGAGAAGAGCTAGTAGGTAAATGAAAATGTTCATACCTGGCTCGTGTGATATCGGATTTTTGTGTTCAATCATGCAAATCGAAGCAAACAACGCTAGCTATGATATGGAATTAAAAAATCAAGATTTTGAAACTCAGGTCGAGAGACATGACGAAAATAGCAAACTTGAGGAGGGAGTTGAGAAGAGCTAGTAGGTAAATTAAAATGTTCATACCTGGCTCGTGTGATATCGGATTTTTGTGTTCAATCATGCAAATCGAAGCAAACAACGCTAGCTATGATATGGAATTAAAAAAAGAAGATTTTGAAACTCAGGTCGAGAGACATGACGAAAATAGCAAACTTGAGGAGGGAGTTGAGAAGAGCTAGTAGGTAAATTAAAATGTTCATACCTGGCTCGTGTGATATCGGATTTTTGTGTTCAACCATGCAAATCGAAGCTAGCAACGCTAGCTATGATATGGAATTAAAAAATCAGGATTTTGAAACTCAGGTCGAGAGACATGACGAAAATAGCAAACTTGAGGAGGGAGTTGAGAAGAGCTAGTAGGTAAATTAAAATGTTCATACCTGGCTCGTGTGATATCGGATTTTTGTGTTCAACCATGCAAATCGAAGCTAGCAACGCTAGCTATGATATGGAATTAAAAAATCAGGATTTTGAAACTCAGGTCGAGAGACATGACGAAAATAGCAAACTTGAGGAGGGAGTTGAGAAGAGCTAGTAGGTAAATTAAAATGTTCATACCTGGCTCGTGTGATATCGGATTTTTGTGTTCAACCATGCAAATCGAAGCTAGCAACGCTAGCTATGATATGGAATTAAAAAATCAAGATTTTGAAACTCAGGTCGAGAGACATGACGAAAATAGCAAACTTGAGGAGGGAGTTGAGAAGAGCTAGTAGGTAAATTAAAATGTTCATACCTGGCTCGTGTGATATCGGATTTCTGTGTTCAATCATGCAAATCGAAGCTAACAACGCTACCTATGATATGGAATTAAAAAAACAAGATTTTGAAACTCAGGTCGAGAGACATGACGAAAATAGCAAACCTGAGGAGGGAGTTGAGAAGAGCTAGTAGGTAAATTAAAATGTTCATACCGGGCTCGTGTGATATCGGATGTTTGTGTTCAATCATGCAAATCGAAGCTAGCAACGCTAGCTATGATATGGAATTAAAAAATCAAGATTTTGAAACTCAGATCGAGAGACATGACGAAAATAGCAAACTTGAGGACTGAGTTGAGAAGAGCTAGTAGGTAAATAAAAATGTTCATACCTAGCTCGTGTGATATCAGATTTTTGTGTTCAAACATGCGAATCGAAGCTAACAACGCTACCTATGATATGGAATTAAAAAATCAAGATTTTGAAACTCAGGTCGAGAGACATGACGAAAATAGCAAACTTGAGGAGGGAGTTGAGAAGAGCTAGTAGGTAAATTAAAATGTTCATACCGGGCTCGTGTGATATCGGATTTTTGTGTTCAATCATGCCAATCGAAGCAAACAACGCTAGCTATGATATGGAATTAAAAAATCAAGATTTTGAAACTCAGGTCGAGAGACATGACGAAAATAGCAAACTTGAGGAGGGAGTTGAGAAGAGCTAGTAGGTAAATTAAAATGTTCATACCTGGCTCGTGTGATATCGGATTTTTGTGTTCAAACATGCGAATCGAAGCTAACAACGCTACCTATGATATGGAATTAAAAAATCAAGATTTTGAAACTCAGGTCGAGAGACATGACGAAATTACCAAATTTGAGGAGTGAGTTGAGAGGCGCCCTTGAGTAAATTAAAATGTTCATACCTGCGGCTCGTGTGATATCGGAGTTTTGTTGTCAAACATGCGAATCGAAGCTAACAACGCTAGCTATGATATGGAATTAAAAAATCAAGAATTTGAAACTCAGGTCGAGAGACATGACGAAATTACCAAATTTGAGGAGTGAGTTGAGAAGAGGTAGTAGGTAAATTAAAATGTTCATACCTGGCTCGTGTCATCTCGACCTGTGTTCAAACATGCGAATCGAAGCTAACAACGCTACCTATGATATGGAATTAAAAAATCAAGATTTTGAAACTCAGGTCGAGAGACATGACGAAAATAGCAAACTTGAGGAAGGAGTTGAGAGGAGCCCTTGAGTAAATTAAAATGTTCATACCTGGCTCGTGTGATATCGGATTTTTGTGTTAAAACATGCGAATCTAAGCTAACAACGCTAGCTATGATATGGAATTAAAAAATCAAGATTTTGAAACTCAGGTCGAGAGACATGACGAAAATAGCAAACTTGAGGAGGGAGTTGAGAGGAGCCCTTGAGTAAATTAAAATGTTCATACCTGGCTCGTGTGATATCGGATTCTTGTGTTCAAACATGCGATTCGAAGCTGGCGACACTACCTATGATATGGAATTAAAAAATCAAGATTTTGAAACTCAGGTCGAGAGACATGACGAAAATAGCAAACTTGAGGAGGTAGTTGAGAAGAGCTAGTAGGTAAATTAAAATGTTCATACCGGGCTCGTGTGATATCGGATTTTTGTGTTCAATCATGCCAATCGAAGCAAACAACGCTAGCTATGATATGGAATTAAAAAATCAAGATTTTGAAACTCAGGTCGAGAGACATGACGAAAATAGCAAACTTGAGGAGGGAGTTGAGAAGAGCTAGTAGGTAAATTAAAATGTTCATACCTGGCTCGTGTGATATCGGATTTTTGTGTTCAATCATGCAAATCGAAGCTAGCAACGCTAGCTATGATATGGAATTAAAAAATCAAGATTTTGAAACTCAGGTCGAGAGACATGAGGAAAATAGCAAACTTGAGGAGGGAGTTGAGAAGAGCTAGTAGGTAAATGAAAATGTTCATACCTGGCTCGTGTGATATCGGATTTTTGTGTTCAATCATGCAAATCGAAGCAAACAACGCTAGCTATGATATGGAATTAAAAAATCAAGATTTTGAAACTCAGGTCGAGAGACATGACGAAAATAGCAAACTTGAGGAGGGAGTTGAGAAGAGCTAGTAGGTAAATTAAAATGTTCATACCTGGCTCGTGTGATATCGGATTTTTGTGTTCAATCATGCAAATCGAAGCAAACAACGCTAGCTATGATATGGAATTAAAAAAAGAAGATTTTGAAACTCAGGTCGAGAGACATGACGAAAATAGCAAACTTGAGGAGGGAGTTGAGAAGAGCTAGTAGGTAAATTAAAATGTTCATACCTGGCTCGTGTGATATCGGATTTTTGTGTTCAACCATGCAAATCGAAGCTAGCAACGCTAGCTATGATATGGAATTAAAAAATCAGGATTTTGAAACTCAGGTCGAGAGACATGACGAAAATAGCAAACTTGAGGAGGGAGTTGAGAAGAGCTAGTAGGTAAATTAAAATGTTCATACCTGGCTCGTGTGATATCGGATTTTTGTGTTCAACCATGCAAATCGAAGCTAGCAACGCTAGCTATGATATGGAATTAAAAAATCAGGATTTTGAAACTCAGGTCGAGAGACATGACGAAAATAGCAAACTTGAGGAGGGAGTTGAGAAGAGCTAGTAGGTAAATTAAAATGTTCATACCTGGCTCGTGTGATATCGGATTTTTGTGTTCAACCATGCAAATCGAAGCTAGCAACGCTAGCTATGATATGGAATTAAAAAATCAAGATTTTGAAACTCAGGTCGAGAGACATGACGAAAATAGCAAACTTGAGGAGGGAGTTGAGAAGAGCTAGTAGGTAAATTAAAATGTTCATACCTGGCTCGTGTGATATCGGATTTCTGTGTTCAATCATGCAAATCGAAGCTAACAACGCTACCTATGATATGGAATTAAAAAAACAAGATTTTGAAACTCAGGTCGAGAGACATGACGAAAATAGCAAACCTGAGGAGGGAGTTGAGAAGAGCTAGTAGGTAAATTAAAATGTTCATACCGGGCTCGTGTGATATCGGATGTTTGTGTTCAATCATGCAAATCGAAGCTAGCAACGCTAGCTATGATATGGAATTAAAAAATCAAGATTTTGAAACTCAGATCGAGAGACATGACGAAAATAGCAAACTTGAGGACTGAGTTGAGAAGAGCTAGTAGGTAAATAAAAATGTTCATACCTAGCTCGTGTGATATCAGATTTTTGTGTTCAAACATGCGAATCGAAGCTAACAACGCTACCTATGATATGGAATTAAAAAATCAAGATTTTGAAACTCAGGTCGAGAGACATGACGAAAATAGCAAACTTGAGGAGGGAGTTGAGAAGAGCTAGTAGGTAAATTAAAATGTTCATACCGGGCTCGTGTGATATCGGATTTTTGTGTTCAATCATGCCAATCGAAGCAAACAACGCTAGCTATGATATGGAATTAAAAAATCAAGATTTTGAAACTCAGGTCGAGAGACATGACGAAAATAGCAAACTTGAGGAGGGAGTTGAGAAGAGCTAGTAGGTAAATTAAAATGTTCATACCTGGCTCGTGTGATATCGGATTTTTGTGTTCAATCATGCAAATCGAAGCAAACAACGCTAGCTATGATATGGAATTAAAAAATCAAGATTTTGAAACTCAGGTCGAGAGACATGACGAAAATAGCAAACTTGAGGAGGGAGTTGAGAAGAGCTAGTAGGTAAATTAAAATGTTCATACCTGGCTCGTGTGATATCGGATTTTTGTGTTCAATCATGCAAATCGAAGCAAACAACGCTAGCTATGATATGGAATTAAAAAATCAAGATTTTGAAACTCAGGTCGAGAGACATGACGAAAATAGCAAACTTGAGGAGGGAGTTGAGAGGAGCCCTTGAGTAAATTAAAATGTTCATACCTGGCTCGTGTGATATCGGATTTTTCTGTTCAACCATGCAAATCGAAGCTAGCAACGCTAGCTATGATATGGAATTAAAAAATCAGGATTTTGAAACTCAGGTCGAGAGACATGACGAAAATAGCAAACTTGAGGAGGGAGTTGAGAAGAGCTAGTAGGTAAATTAAAATGTTCATACCTGGCTCGTGTGATATCGGATTTTTGTGTTCAATCATGCAAATCGAAGCTAACAACGCTAGCTATGATATGGAATTAAAAAAACAAGATTTTGAAACTCAGGTCGAGAGACATGACGAAAATAGCAAACTTGAGGAGGGAGTTGAGAAGAGCTAGTAGGTAAATTAAAATGTTCATACCGGGCTCGTGTGATATCGTATTTTTGTGTTCAATCATGCAAATCGAAGCAAACAACGCTAGCTATGATATGGAATTAAAAAATCAAGATTTTGAAACTCAGGTCGAGAGACATGACGAAAATAGCAAACTTGAGAAGGGAGTTGAGAGGAGCCCTTGAGTAAATTAAAATGTTCATACCTGGCTCGTGTGATATCGGATTCTTGTGTTCAAACATGCGAATCGAAGCTAACAACGCTACCTATGATATGGAATTAAAAAATCAAGATTTTCAAACTCAGGTCGAGAGACATGACGAAAATAGCAAACTTGAGGAGGGAGTTGAGAGGAGCCCTTGAGTAAATTAAAATGTTCATACCTGGCTCGTGTGATATCGGATTTTTGTGTTCAACCATGCAAATCGAAGCTAGCAACGCTAGCTATGATATGGAATTAAAAAATCAAGATTTTGAAACTCAGGTCGAGAGACATGACGAAAATAGCAAACTTGAGGAGGGAGTTGAGAGGAGCCCTTGAGTAAATTAAAATGTTCATACCTGGCTCGTGTGATATCGGATTTTTGTGTTCAAACATGCGAATCGAAGCTGGCGACGCTACCTATGATATGGAATTAAAAAATCAAGATTTTGAAACTCAGGTCGAGAGACATGACGAAAATAGCAAACTTGAGGAGGGAGTTGAGAAGAGCTAGTAGGTAAATGAAAATGTTCATACCTGGCTCGTGTGATATCGGATTTCTGTGTTCAATCATGCAAATCGAAGCTAACAACGCTACCTATGATATGGAATTAAAAAAACAAGATTTTGAAACTCAGGTCGAGAGACATGACGAAAATAGCAAACTTGAGGAGGGAGTTGAGAGGAGCCCTTGAGTAAATTAAAATGTTCATACCTGGCTCGTGTGATATCGGATTCTTGTGTTCAAACATGCGAATCGAAGCTAACAACGCTACCTATGATATAGAATTAAAAAATCAAGATTTTGAAACTCAGGTCGAGAGACATGACGAAAATAGCAAACTTGAGGAGGGAGTTGAGAGGAGCCCTTGAGTAAATTAAAATGTTCATACCTGGCTCGTGTGATATCGGATTTTTGTGTTCAAACATGTGAATCGAAGCTAGCGACGCTACCTATGATATGGAATTAAAAAATCAAGATTTTGAAACTCAGGTCGAGAGACATGACGAAATTACCAAATTTGAGGAGTGAGTTGAGAAGAGGTAGTAGGTAAATTAAAATGTTCATACCTGGCTCGTGTCATATCGGATTTTTGTGTTAAAACATGCGAATCGAAGCTAACAACGCTAGCTATGATATGGAATTAAAAAATCAAGATTTTGAAACTCAGGTCGAGAGACATGACGAAAATAGCAAACTTGAGGAGGGAGTTGAGAGGAGCCCTTGACAAAATTAAAATGTTCATACCTGGCTCGTGTGATATCGGATTCTTGTGTTCAAACATGCGATTCGAAGCTGGCGACACTACCTATGATATGGAATTAAAAAATCAAGATTTTGAAACTCAGGTCGAGAGACATGACGAAAATAGCAAACTTGAGGAGGTAGTTGAGAAGAGCTAGTAGGTAAATTAAAATGTTCATACCTGGCTCGTGTGATATCGGATTCTTGTGTTCAAACATGCGAATCGAAGCTAACAACGCTACCTATGATATGGAAATAAAAAATCAAGATTTTGAAACTCAGGTCGAGAGACATGACGAAAATAGCAAACTTGAGGAGGGAGTTGAGAGGAGCCCTTGAGTAAATTAAAATGTTCATACCTGGCTCGTGTGATATAGGATTTTTGTGTTCAACCATGCAAATCGAAGCTAGCAACGCTAGCTATGATATGGAATTAAAAAATCAAGATTTTGAAACTCAGGTCGAGAGACATGAGGAAAATAGCAAACTTGAGGAGGGAGTTGAGAAGAGCTAGTAGGTAAATGAAAATGTTCATACCTGGCTCGTGTGATATCGGATTTTTGTGTTCAATCATGCAAATCGAAGCAAACAACGCTAGCTATGATATGGAATTAAAAAATCAAGATTTTGAAACTCAGGTCGAGAGACATGACGAAAATAGCAAACTTGAGGAGGGAGTTGAGAAGAGCTAGTAGGTAAATTAAAATGTTCATACCCGGCTCGTGTGATATCGGATTTTTGTGTTCAATCATGCAAATCGAAGCAAACAACGCTAGCTATGATATGGAATTAAAAAAAGAAGATTTTGAAACTCAGGTCGAGAGACATGACGAAAATAGCAAACTTGAGGAGGGAGTTGAGAAGAGCTAGTAGGTAAATTAAAATGTTCATACCTGGCTCGTGTGATATCGGATTTTTGTGTTCAACCATGCAAATCGAAGCTAGCAACGCTAGCTATGATATGGAATTAAAAAATCAGGATTTTGAAACTCAGGTCGAGAGACATGACGAAAATAGCAAACTTGAGGAGGGAGTTGAGAAGAGCTAGTAGGTAAATTAAAATGTTCATACCTGGCTCGTGTGATATCGGATTTTTGTGTTCAACCATGCAAATCGAAGCTAGCAACGCTAGCTATGATATGGAATTAAAAAATCAGGATTTTGAAACTCAGGTCGAGAGACATGACGAAAATAGCAAACTTGAGGAGGGAGTTGAGAAGAGCTAGTAGGTAAATTAAAATGTTCATACCTGGCTCGTGTGATATCGGATTTTTGTGTTCAACCATGCAAATCGAAGCTAGCAACGCTAGCTATGATATAGAATTAAAAAATCAAGATTTTGAAACTCAGGTCCAGAGACATGACGAAAATAGCAAACTTGAGGAGGGAGTTGAGAAGAGCTAGTAGGTAAATGAAAATGTTCATACCTGGCTCGTGTGATATCGGATTTCTGTGTTCAATCATGCAAATCGAAGCTAACAACGCTAGCTATGATATGGAATTAAAAAAACAAGATTTTGAAACTCAGGTCGAGAGACATGACGAAAATAGCAAACCTGAGGAGGGAGTTGAGAAGAGCTAGTAGGTAAATTAAAATGTTCATACCGGGCTTGTGTGATATCGGATTTTTGTGTTCAATCATGCAAATCGAAGCTAGCAACGCTAGCTATGATATGGAATTAAAAAATCAAGATTTTGAAACTCAGGTCGAGAGACATGACGAAAATAGCAAACTTGAGGAGGGAGTTGAGAAGAGCTAGTAGGTAAATTAAAATGTTCATACCGGGCTCGTGTGATATCGGATTTTTGTGTTCAATCATGCAAATCGAAGCAAACAACGCTAGCTATGATATGGAATTAAAAAATCAAGATTTTGAAACTCAGGTCGAGAGACATGACGAAAATAGCAAACTTGAGGAGGGAGTTGAGAAGAGCTAGTAGGTAAATTAAAATGTTCATACCTGGCTCGTGTGATATCGGATTCTTGTGTTCAAACATGCGAATCGAAGCTAACAACGCTACCTATGATATGGAAATAAAAAATCAAGATTTTGAAACTCAGGTCGAGAGACATGACGAAAATAGCAAACTTGAGGAGGGAGTTGAGAGGAGCCCTTGAGTAAATTAAAATGTTCATACCTGGCTCGTGTGATATAGGATTTTTGTGTTCAACCATGCAAATCGAAGCTAGCAACGCTAGCTATGATATGGAATTAAAAAATCAAGATTTTGAAACTCAGGTCGAGAGACATGAGGAAAATAGCAAACTTGAGGAGGGAGTTGAGAAGAGCTAGTAGGTAAATGAAAATGTTCATACCTGGCTCGTGTGATATCGGATTTTTGTGTTCAATCATGCAAATCGAAGCAAACAACGCTAGCTATGATATGGAATTAAAAAATCAAGATTTTGAAACTCAGGTCGAGAGACATGACGAAAATAGCAAACTTGAGGAGGGAGTTGAGAAGAGCTAGTAGGTAAATTAAAATGTTCATACCCGGCTCGTGTGATATCGGATTTTTGTGTTCAATCATGCAAATCGAAGCAAACAACGCTAGCTATGATATGGAATTAAAAAAAGAAGATTTTGAAACTCAGGTCGAGAGACATGACGAAAATAGCAAACTTGAGGAGGGAGTTGAGAAGAGCTAGTAGGTAAATTAAAATGTTCATACCTGGCTCGTGTGATATCGGATTTTTGTGTTCAACCATGCAAATCGAAGCTAGCAACGCTAGCTATGATATGGAATTAAAAAATCAGGATTTTGAAACTCAGGTCGAGAGACATGACGAAAATAGCAAACTTGAGGAGGGAGTTGAGAAGAGCTAGTAGGTAAATTAAAATGTTCATACCTGGCTCGTGTGATATCGGATTTTTGTGTTCAACCATGCAAATCGAAGCTAGCAACGCTAGCTATGATATGGAATTAAAAAATCAGGATTTTGAAACTCAGGTCGAGAGACATGACGAAAATAGCAAACTTGAGGAGGGAGTTGAGAAGAGCTAGTAGGTAAATTAAAATGTTCATACCTGGCTCGTGTGATATCGGATTTTTGTGTTCAACCATGCAAATCGAAGCTAGCAACGCTAGCTATGATATAGAATTAAAAAATCAAGATTTTGAAACTCAGGTCGAGAGACATGACGAAAATAGCAAACTTGAGGAGGGAGTTGAGAAGAGCTAGTAGGTAAATTAAAATGTTCATACCTGGCTCGTGTGATATCGGATTTCTGTGTTCAATCATGCAAATCGAAGCTAACAACGCTACCTATGATATGGAATTAAAAAAACAAGATTTTGAAACTCAGGTCGAGAGACATGACGAAAATAGCAAACCTGAGGAGGGAGTTGAGAAGAGCTAGTAGGTAAATTAAAATGTTCATACCGGGCTCGTGTGATATCGGATTTTTGTGTTCAATCATGCAAATCGAAGCTAGCAACGCTAGCTATGATATGGAATTAAAAAATCAAGATTTTGAAACTCAGGTCGAGAGACATGACGAAAATAGCAAACTTGAGGAGGGAGTTGAGAAGAGCTAGTAGGTAAATTAAAATGTTCATACCTGGCTCGTGTGATATCGGATTTTTGTGTTCAATCATGCAAATCGAAGCAAACAACGCTAGCTATGATATGGAATTAAAAAAAGAAGATTTTGAAACTCAGGTCGAGAGACATGACGAAAATAGCAAACTTGAGGAGGGAGTTGAGAAGAGCTAGTAGGTAAATTAAAATGTTCATACCTGGCTCGTGTGATATCGGATTTTTGTGTTCAACCATGCAAATCGAAGCTAGCAACGCTAGCTATGATATGGAATTAAAAAATCAGGATTTTGAAACTCAGGTCGAGAGACATGACGAAAATAGCAAACTTGAGGAGGGAGTTGAGAAGAGCTAGTAGGTAAATTAAAATGTTCATACCTGGCTCGTGTGATATCGGATTTTTGTGTTCAACCATGCAAATCGAAGCTAGCAACGCTAGCTATGATATGGAATTAAAAAATCAGGATTTTGAAACTTAGGTCGAGAGACATGACGAAAATAGCAAACTTGAGGAGGGAGTTGAGAAGAGCTAGTAGGTAAATTAAAATGTTCATACCTGGCTCGTGTGATATCGGATGTTTGTGTTCAACCATGCAAATCGAAGCTAACAACGCTACCTATGATATGGAATTAAAAAAACAAGATTTTGAAACTCAGGTCCAGAGACATGACGAAAATAGCAAACCTGAGGAGGGAGTTGAGAAGAGCTAGTAGGTAAATTAAAATGTTCATACCGGGCTCGTGTGATATCGGATTTTTGTGTTCAATCATGCAAATCGAAGCTAGCAACGCTAGCTATGATATGGAATTAAAAAATCAAGATTTTGAAACTCAGGTCGAGAGACATGAGGAAAATAGCAAACTTGAGGAGGGAGTTGAGAAGAGCTAGTAGGTAAATGAAAATGTTCATACCTGGCTCGTGTGATATCGGATTTTTGTGTTCAATCATGCAAATCGAAGCAAACAACGCTAGCTATGATATGGAATTAAAAAATCAAGATTTTGAAACTCAGGTCGAGAGACATGACGAAAATAGCAAACTTGAGGAGGGAGTTGAGAAGAGCTAGTAGGTAAATTAAAATGTTCATACCTGGCTCGTGTGATATCGGATTTTTGTGTTCAATCATGCAAATCGAAGCAAACAACGCTAGCTATGATATGGAATTAAAAAAAGAAGATTTTGAAACTCAGGTCGAGAGACATGACGAAAATAGCAAACTTGAGGAGGGAGTTGAGAAGAGCTAGTAGGTAAATTAAAATGTTCATACCTGGCTCGTGTGATATCGGATTTTTGTGTTCAACCATGCAAATCGAAGCTAGCAACGCTAGCTATGATATGGAATTAAAAAATCAGGATTTTGAAACTCAGGTCGAGAGACATGACGAAAATAGCAAACTTGAGGAGGGAGTTGAGAAGAGCTAGTAGGTAAATTAAAATGTTCATACCTGGCTCGTGTGATATCGGATTTTTGTGTTCAACCATGCAAATCGAAGCTAGCAACGCTAGCTATGATATGGAATTAAAAAATCAGGATTTTGAAACTTAGGTCGAGAGACATGACGAAAATAGCAAACTTGAGGAGGGAGTTGAGAAGAGCTAGTAGGTAAATTAAAATGTTCATACCTGGCTCGTGTGATATCGGATTTTTGTGTTCAACCATGCAAATCGAAGCTAACAACGCTACCTATGATATGGAATTAAAAAAACAAGATTTTGAAACTCAGGTCGAGAGACATGACGAAAATAGCAAACCTGAGGAGGGAGTTGAGAAGAGCTAGTAGGTAAATTAAAATGTTCATACCGGGCTCGTGTGATATCGGATTTTTGTGTTCAATCATGCAAATCGAAGCTAGCAACGCTAGCTATGATATGGAATTAAAAAATCAAGATTTTGAAACTCAGGTCGAGAGACATGAGGAAAATAGCAAACTTGAGGAGGGAGTTGAGAAGAGCTAGTAGGTAAATGAAAATGTTCATACCTGGCTCGTGTGATATCGGATTTTTGTGTTCAATCATGCAAATCGAAGCAAACAACGCTAGCTATGATATGGAATTAAAAAATCAAGATTTTGAAACTCAGGTCGAGAGACATGACGAAAATAGCAAACTTGAGGAGGGAGTTGAGAAGAGCTAGTAGGTAAATTAAAATGTTCATACCTGGCTCGTGTGATATCGGATTTTTGTGTTCAATCATGCAAATCGAAGCAAACAACGCTAGCTATGATATGGAATTAAAAAAAGAAGATTTTGAAACTCAGGTCGAGAGACATGACGAAAATAGCAAACTTGAGGAGGGAGTTGAGAAGAGCTAGTAGGTAAATTAAAATGTTCATACCTGGCTCGTGTGATATCGGATTTTTGTGTTCAACCATGCAAATCGAAGCTAGCAACGCTAGCTATGATATGGAATTAAAAAATCAGGATTTTGAAACTCAGGTCGAGAGACATGACGAAAATAGCAAACTTGAGGAGGGAGTTGAGAAGAGCTAGTAGGTAAATTAAAATGTTCATACCTGGCTCGTGTGATATCGGATTTTTGTGTTCAACCATGCAAATCGAAGCTAGCAACGCTAGCTATGATATGGAATTAAAAAATCAGGATTTTGAAACTCAGGTCGAGAGACATGACGAAAATAGCAAACTTGAGGAGGGAGTTGAGAAGAGCTAGTAGGTAAATTAAAATGTTCATACCTGGCTCGTGTGATATCGGATTTTTGTGTTCAACCATGCAAATCGAAGCTAGCAACGCTAGCTATGATATGGAATTAAAAAATCAGGATTTTGAAACTCAGGTCGAGAGACATGACGAAAATAGCAAACTTGAGGAGGGAGTTGAGAAGAGCTAGTAGGTAAATTAAAATGTTCATACCTGGCTCGTGTGATATCGGATTTTTGTGTTCAACCATGCAAATCGAAGCTAGCAACGCTAGCTATGATATGGAATTAAAAAATCAGGATTTTGAAACTCAGGTCGAGAGACATGACGAAAATAGCAAACTTGAGGAGGGAGTTGAGAAGAGCTAGTAGGTAAATTAAAATGTTCATACCTGGCTCGTGTGATATCGGATTTTTGTGTTCAACCATGCAAATCGAAGCTAGCAACGCTAGCTATGATATAGAATTAAAAAATCAAGATTTTGAAACTCAGGTCGAGAGACATGACGAAAATAGCAAACTTGAGGAGGGAGTTGAGAAGAGCTAGTAGGTAAATTAAAATGTTCATACCTGGCTCGTGTGATATCGGATTTCTGTGTTCAATCATGCAAATCGAAGCTAACAACGCTACCTATGATATGGAATTAAAAAAACAAGATTTTGAAACTCAGGTCGAGAGACATGACGAAAATAGCAAACCTGAGGAGGGAGTTGAGAAGAGCTAGTAGGTAAATTAAAATGTTCATACCGGGCTTGTGTGATATCGGATTTTTGTGTTCAATCATGCAAATCGAAGCTAGCAACGCTAGCTATGATATGGAATTAAAAAATCAAGATTTTGAAACTCAGGTCGAGAGACATGAGGAAAATAGCAAACTTGAGGAGGGAGTTGAGAAGAGCTAGTAGGTAAATGAAAATGTTCATACCTGGCTCGTGTGATATCGGATTTTTGTGTTCAATCATGCAAATCGAAGCAAACAACGCTAGCTATGATATGGAATTAAAAAATCAAGATTTTGAAACTCAGGTCGAGAGACATGACGAAAATAGCAAACTTGAGGAGGGAGTTGAGAAGAGCTAGTAGGTAAATTAAAATGTTCATACCTGGCTCGTGTGATATCGGATTTTTGTGTTCAATCATGCAAATCGAAGCAAACAACGCTAGCTATGATATGGAATTAAAAAAAGAAGATTTTGAAACTCAGGTCGAGAGACATGACGAAAATAGCAAACTTGAGGAGGGAGTTGAGAAGAGCTAGTAGGTAAATTAAAATGTTCATACCTGGCTCGTGTGATATCGGATTTTTGTGTTCAACCATGCAAATCGAAGCTAGCAACGCTAGCTATGATATGGAATTAAAAAATCAGGATTTTGAAACTCAGGTCGAGAGACATGACGAAAATAGCAAACTTGAGGAGGGAGTTGAGAAGAGCTAGTAGGTAAATTAAAATGTTCATACCGGGCTCGTGTGATATCGGATTTTTGTGTTCAACCATGCAAATCGAAGCTAACAACGCTACCTATGATATGGAATTAAAAAAACAAGATTTTGAAACTCAGGTCGAGAGACATGACGAAAATAGCAAACCTGAGGAGGGAGTTGAGAAGAGCTAGTAGGTAAATTAAAATGTTCATACCGGGCTCGTGTGATATCGGATTTTTGTGTTCAATCATGCAAATCGAAGCTAGCAACGCTAGCTATGATATGGAATTAAAAAATCAAGATTTTGAAACTCAGGTCGAGAGACATGAGGAAAATAGCAAACTTGAGGAGGCAGTTGAGAAGAGCTAGTAGGTAAATGAAAATGTTCATACCTGGCTCGTGTGATATCGGATTTTTGTGTTCAATCATGCAAATCGAAGCAAACAACGCTAGCTATGATATGGAATTAAAAAATCAAGATTTTGAAACTCAGGTCGAGAGACATGACGAAAATAGCAAACTTGAGGAGGGAGTTGAGAAGAGCTAGTAGGTAAATTAAAATGTTCATACCGGGCTCGTGTGATATCGGATTTTTGTGTTCAATCATGCCAATCGAAGCAAACAACGCTAGCTATGATATGGAATTAAAAAATCAAGATTTTGAAACTCAGGTCGAGAGACATGACGAAAATAGCAAACTTGAGGAGGGAGTTGAGAAGAGCTAGTAGGTAAATTAAAATGTTCATACCTGGCTCGTGTGATATCGGATTTTTGTGTTCAATCATGCAAATCGAAGCAAACAACGCTAGCTATGATATGGAATTAAAAAATCAAGATTTTGAAACTCAGGTCGAGAGACATGACGAAAATAGCAAACTTGAGGAGGGAGTTGAGAAGAGCTAGTAGGTAAATTAAAATGTTCATACCTGGCTCGTGTGATATCGGATTTTTGTGTTCAATCATGCAAATCGAAGCAAACAACGCTAGCTATGATATGGAATTAAAAAATCAAGATTTTGAAACTCAGGTCGAGAGACATGACGAAAATAGCAAACTTGAGGAGGGAGTTGAGAGGAGCCCTTGAGTAAATTAAAATGTTCATACCTGGCTCGTGTGATATCGGATTTTTCTGTTCAACCATGCAAATCGAAGCTAGCAACGCTAGCTATGATATGGAATTAAAAAATCAGGATTTTGAAACTCAGGTCGAGAGACATGACGAAAATAGCAAACTTGAGGAGGGAGTTGAGAAGAGCTAGTAGGTAAATTAAAATGTTCATACCTGGCTCGTGTGATATCGGATTTTTGTGTTCAATCATGCAAATCGAAGCTAACAACGCTAGCTATGATATGGAATTAAAAAAACAAGATTTTGAAACTCAGGTCGAGAGACATGACGAAAATAGCAAACTTGAGGAGGGAGTTGAGAAGAGCTAGTAGGTAAATTAAAATGTTCATACCGGGCTCGTGTGATATCGTATTTTTGTGTTCAATCATGCAAATCGAAGCAAACAAGGCTAGCTATGATATGGAATTAAAAAATCAAGATTTTGAAACTCAGGTCGAGAGACATGACGAAAATAGCAAACTTGAGGAGGGAGTTGAGAGGAGCCCTTGAGTAAATTAAAATGTTCATACCTGGCTCGTGTGATATCGGATTCTTGTGTTCAAACATGCGAATCGAAGCTAACAACGCTACCTATGATATGGAATTAAAAAATCAAGATTTTCAAACTCAGGTCGAGAGACATGACGAAAATAGCAAACTTGAGGAGGGAGTTGAGAGGAGCCCTTGAGTAAATTAAAATGTTCATACCTGGCTCGTGTGATATCGGATTTTTGTGTTCAACCATGCAAATCGAAGCTAGCAACGCTAGCTATGATATGGAATTAAAAAATCAGGATTTTGAAACTCAGGTCGAGAGACATGACGAAAATAGCAAACTTGAGGAGGGAGTTGAGAAGAGCTAGTAGGTAAATTAAAATGTTCATACCTGGCTCGTGTGATATCGGATTTTTGTGTTCAACCATGCAAATCGAAGCTAGCAACGCTAGCTATGATATGGAATTAAAAAATCAGGATTTTGAAACTCAGGTCGAGAGACATGACGAAAATAGCAAACTTGAGGAGGGAGTTGAGAAGAGCTAGTAGGTAAATTAAAATGTTCATACCTGGCTCGTGTGATATCGGATTTTTGTGTTCAACCATGCAAATCGAAGCTAACAACGCTACCTATGATATGGAATTAAAAAAACAAGATTTTGAAACTCAGGTCGAGAGACATGACGAAAATAGCAAACCTGAGGAGGGAGTTGAGAAGAGCTAGTAGGTAAATTAAAATGTTCATACCGGGCTCGTGTGATATCGGATTTTTGTGTTCAATCATGCAAATCGAAGCTAGCAACGCTAGCTATGATATGGAATTAAAAAATCAAGATTTTGAAACTCAGGTCGAGAGACATGAGGAAAATAGCAAACTTGAGGAGGGAGTTGAGAAGAGCTAGTAGGTAAATGAAAATGTTCATACCTGGCTCGTGTGATATCGGATTTTTGTGTTCAATCATGCAAATCGAAGCAAACAACGCTAGCTATGATATGGAATTAAAAAATCAAGATTTTGAAACTCAGGTCGAGAGACATGACGAAAATAGCAAACTTGAGGAGGGAGTTGAGAAGAGCTAGTAGGTAAATTAAAATGTTCATACCGGGCTCGTGTGATATCGGATTTTTGTGTTCAATCATGCCAATCGAAGCAAACAACGCTAGCTATGATATGGAATTAAAAAATCAAGATTTTGAAACTCAGGTCGAGAGACATGACGAAAATAGCAAACTTGAGGAGGGAGTTGAGAAGAGCTAGTAGGTAAATTAAAATGTTCATACCTGGCTCGTGTGATATCGGATTTTTGTGTTCAATCATGCAAATCGAAGCAAACAACGCTAGCTATGATATGGAATTAAAAAATCAAGATTTTGAAACTCAGGTCGAGAGACATGACGAAAATAGCAAACTTGAGGAGGGAGTTGAGAAGAGCTAGTAGGTAAATTAAAATGTTCATACCTGGCTCGTGTGATATCGGATTTTTGTGTTCAATCATGCAAATCGAAGCAAACAACGCTAGCTATGATATGGAATTAAAAAATCAAGATTTTGAAACTCAGGTCGAGAGACATGACGAAAATAGCAAACTTGAGGAGGGAGTTGAGAGGAGCCCTTGAGTAAATTAAAATGTTCATACCTGGCTCGTGTGATATCGGATTTTTCTGTTCAACCATGCAAATCGAAGCTAGCAACGCTAGCTATGATATGGAATTAAAAAATCAGGATTTTGAAACTCAGGTCGAGAGACATGACGAAAATAGCAAACTTGAGGAGGGAGTTGAGAAGAGCTAGTAGGTAAATTAAAATGTTCATACCTGGCTCGTGTGATATCGGATTTTTGTGTTCAATCATGCAAATCGAATGTAACAACGCTAGCTATGATATGGAATTAAAAAAACAAGATTTTGAAACTCAGGTCGAGAGACATGACGAAAATAGCAAACTTGAGGAGGGAGTTGAGAAGAGCTAGTAGGTAAATTAAAATGTTCATACCGGGCTCGTGTGATATCGTATTTTTGTGTTCAATCATGCAAATCGAAGCAAACAAGGCTAGCTATGATATGGAATTAAAAAATCAAGATTTTGAAACTCAGGTCGAGAGACATGACGAAAATAGCAAACTTGAGGAGGGAGTTGAGAGGAGCCCTTGAGTAAATTAAAATGTTCATACCTGGCTCGTGTGATATCGGATTCTTGTGTTCAAACATGCGAATCGAAGCTAACAACGCTACCTATGATATGGAATTAAAAAATCAAGATTTTCAAACTCAGGTCGAGAGACATGACGAAAATAGCAAACTTGAGGAGGGAGTTGAGAGGAGCCCTTGAGTAAATTAAAATGTTCATACCTGGCTCGTGTGATATCGGATTTTTGTGTTCAACCATGCAAATCGAAGCTAGCAACGCTAGCTATGATATGGAATTAAAAAATCAGGATTTTGAAACTCAGGTCGAGAGACATGACGAAAATAGCAAACTTGAGGAGGGAGTTGAGAAGAGCTAGTAGGTAAATTAAAATGTTCATACCTGGCTCGTGTGATATCGGATTTTTGTGTTCAACCATGCAAATCGAAGCTAGCAACGCTAGCTATGATATGGAATTAAAAAATCAGGATTTTGAAACTCAGGTCGAGAGACATGACGAAAATAGCAAACTTGAGGAGGGAGTTGAGAAGAGCTAGTAGGTAAATTAAAATGTTCATACCTGGCTCGTGTGATATCGGATTTTTGTGTTCAACCATGCAAATCGAAGCTAGCAACGCTAGCTATGATATGGAATTAAAAAATCAGGATTTTGAAACTCAGGTCGAGAGACATGACGAAAATAGCAAACTTGAGGAGGGAGTTGAGAAGAGCTAGTAGGTAAATTAAAATGTTCATACCTGGCTCGTGTGATATCGGATTTTTGTGTTCAACCATGCAAATCGAAGCTAGCAACGCTAGCTATGATATGGAATTAAAAAATCAGGATTTTGAAACTCAGGTCGAGAGACATGACGAAAATAGCAAACTTGAGGAGGGAGTTGAGAAGAGCTAGTAGGTAAATTAAAATGTTCATACCTGGCTCGTGTGATATCGGATTTTTGTGTTCAACCATGCAAATCGAAGCTAGCAACGCTAGCTATGATATGGAATTAAAAAATCAGGATTTTGAAACTCAGGTCGAGAGACATGACGAAAATAGCAAACTTGAGGAGGGAGTTGAGAAGAGCTAGTAGGTAAATTAAAATGTTCATACCTGGCTCGTGTGATATCGGATTTTTGTGTTCAACCATGCAAATCGAAGCTAGCAACGCTAGCTATGATATAGAATTAAAAAATCAAGATTTTGAAACTCAGGTCGAGAGACATGACGAAAATAGCAAACTTGAGGAGGGAGTTGAGAAGAGCTAGTAGGTAAATTAAAATGTTCATACCTGGCTCGTGTGATATCGGATTTCTGTGTTCAATCATGCAAATCGAAGCTAACAACGCTACCTATGATATGGAATTAAAAAAACAAGATTTTGAAACTCAGGTCGAGAGACATGACGAAAATAGCAAACCTGAGGAGGGAGTTGAGAAGAGCTAGTAGGTAAATTAAAATGTTCATACCGGGCTTGTGTGATATCGGATTTTTGTGTTCAATCATGCAAATCGAAGCTAGCAACGCTAGCTATGATATGGAATTAAAAAATCAAGATTTTGAAACTCAGGTCGAGAGACATGAGGAAAATAGCAAACTTGAGGAGGGAGTTGAGAAGAGCTAGTAGGTAAATGAAAATGTTCATACCTGGCTCGTGTGATATCGGATTTTTGTGTTCAATCATGCAAATCGAAGCAAACAACGCTAGCTATGATATGGAATTAAAAAATCAAGATTTTGAAACTCAGGTCGAGAGACATGACGAAAATAGCAAACTTGAGGAGGGAGTTGAGAAGAGCTAGTAGGTAAATTAAAATGTTCATACCTGGCTCGTGTGATATCGGATTTTTGTGTTCAATCATGCAAATCGAAGCAAACAACGCTAGCTATGATATGGAATTAAAAAAAGAAGATTTTGAAACTCAGGTCGAGAGACATGACGAAAATAGCAAACTTGAGGAGGGAGTTGAGAAGAGCTAGTAGGTAAATTAAAATGTTCATACCTGGCTCGTGTGATATCGGATTTTTGTGTTCAACCATGCAAATCGAAGCTAGCAACGCTAGCTATGATATGGAATTAAAAAATCAGGATTTTGAAACTCAGGTCGAGAGACATGACGAAAATAGCAAACTTGAGGAGGGAGTTGAGAAGAGCTAGTAGGTAAATTAAAATGTTCATACCGGGCTCGTGTGATATCGGATTTTTGTGTTCAACCATGCAAATCGAAGCTAACAACGCTACCTATGATATGGAATTAAAAAAACAAGATTTTGAAACTCAGGTCGAGAGACATGACGAAAATAGCAAACCTGAGGAGGGAGTTGAGAAGAGCTAGTAGGTAAATTAAAATGTTCATACCGGGCTCGTGTGATATCGGATTTTTGTGTTCAATCATGCAAATCGAAGCTAGCAACGCTAGCTATGATATGGAATTAAAAAATCAAGATTTTGAAACTCAGGTCGAGAGACATGAGGAAAATAGCAAACTTGAGGAGGCAGTTGAGAAGAGCTAGTAGGTAAATGAAAATGTTCATACCTGGCTCGTGTGATATCGGATTTTTGTGTTCAATCATGCAAATCGAAGCAAACAACGCTAGCTATGATATGGAATTAAAAAATCAAGATTTTGAAACTCAGGTCGAGAGACATGACGAAAATAGCAAACTTGAGGAGGGAGTTGAGAAGAGCTAGTAGGTAAATTAAAATGTTCATACCGGGCTCGTGTGATATCGGATTTTTGTGTTCAATCATGCCAATCGAAGCAAACAACGCTAGCTATGATATGGAATTAAAAAATCAAGATTTTGAAACTCAGGTCGAGAGACATGACGAAAATAGCAAACTTGAGGAGGGAGTTGAGAAGAGCTAGTAGGTAAATTAAAATGTTCATACCTGGCTCGTGTGATATCGGATTTTTGTGTTCAATCATGCAAATCGAAGCAAACAACGCTAGCTATGATATGGAATTAAAAAATCAAGATTTTGAAACTCAGGTCGAGAGACATGACGAAAATAGCAAACTTGAGGAGGGAGTTGAGAAGAGCTAGTAGGTAAATTAAAATGTTCATACCTGGCTCGTGTGATATCGGATTTTTGTGTTCAATCATGCAAATCGAAGCAAACAACGCTAGCTATGATATGGAATTAAAAAATCAAGATTTTGAAACTCAGGTCGAGAGACATGACGAAAATAGCAAACTTGAGGAGGGAGTTGAGAGGAGCCCTTGAGTAAATTAAAATGTTCATACCTGGCTCGTGTGATATCGGATTTTTCTGTTCAACCATGCAAATCGAAGCTAGCAACGCTAGCTATGATATGGAATTAAAAAATCAGGATTTTGAAACTCAGGTCGAGAGACATGACGAAAATAGCAAACTTGAGGAGGGAGTTGAGAAGAGCTAGTAGGTAAATTAAAATGTTCATACCTGGCTCGTGTGATATCGGATTTTTGTGTTCAATCATGCAAATCGAAGCTAACAACGCTAGCTATGATATGGAATTAAAAAAACAAGATTTTGAAACTCAGGTCGAGAGACATGACGAAAATAGCAAACTTGAGGAGGGAGTTGAGAAGAGCTAGTAGGTAAATTAAAATGTTCATACCGGGCTCGTGTGATATCGTATTTTTGTGTTCAATCATGCAAATCGAAGCAAACAAGGCTAGCTATGATATGGAATTAAAAAATCAAGATTTTGAAACTCAGGTCGAGAGACATGACGAAAATAGCAAACTTGAGGAGGGAGTTGAGAGGAGCCCTTGAGTAAATTAAAATGTTCATACCTGGCTCGTGTGATATCGGATTCTTGTGTTCAAACATGCGAATCGAAGCTAACAACGCTACCTATGATATGGAATTAAAAAATCAAGATTTTCAAACTCAGGTCGAGAGACATGACGAAAATAGCAAACTTGAGGAGGGAGTTGAGAGGAGCCCTTGAGTAAATTAAAATGTTCATACCTGGCTCGTGTGATATCGGATTTTTGTGTTCAACCATGCAAATCGAAGCTAGCAACGCTAGCTATGATATGGAATTAAAAAATCAGGATTTTGAAACTCAGGTCGAGAGACATGACGAAAATAGCAAACTTGAGGAGGGAGTTGAGAAGAGCTAGTAGGTAAATTAAAATGTTCATACCTGGCTCGTGTGATATCGGATTTTTGTGTTCAACCATGCAAATCGAAGCTAGCAACGCTAGCTATGATATGGAATTAAAAAATCAGGATTTTGAAACTCAGGTCGAGAGACATGACGAAAATAGCAAACTTGAGGAGGGAGTTGAGAAGAGCTAGTAGGTAAATTAAAATGTTCATACCTGGCTCGTGTGATATCGGATTTTTGTGTTCAACCATGCAAATCGAAGCTAACAACGCTACCTATGATATGGAATTAAAAAAACAAGATTTTGAAACTCAGGTCGAGAGACATGACGAAAATAGCAAACCTGAGGAGGGAGTTGAGAAGAGCTAGTAGGTAAATTAAAATGTTCATACCGGGCTCGTGTGATATCGGATTTTTGTGTTCAATCATGCAAATCGAAGCTAGCAACGCTAGCTATGATATGGAATTAAAAAATCAAGATTTTGAAACTCAGGTCGAGAGACATGAGGAAAATAGCAAACTTGAGGAGGGAGTTGAGAAGAGCTAGTAGGTAAATGAAAATGTTCATACCTGGCTCGTGTGATATCGGATTTTTGTGTTCAATCATGCAAATCGAAGCAAACAACGCTAGCTATGATATGGAATTAAAAAATCAAGATTTTGAAACTCAGGTCGAGAGACATGACGAAAATAGCAAACTTGAGGAGGGAGTTGAGAAGAGCTAGTAGGTAAATTAAAATGTTCATACCGGGCTCGTGTGATATCGGATTTTTGTGTTCAATCATGCCAATCGAAGCAAACAACGCTAGCTATGATATGGAATTAAAAAATCAAGATTTTGAAACTCAGGTCGAGAGACATGACGAAAATAGCAAACTTGAGGAGGGAGTTGAGAAGAGCTAGTAGGTAAATTAAAATGTTCATACCTGGCTCGTGTGATATCGGATTTTTGTGTTCAATCATGCAAATCGAAGCAAACAACGCTAGCTATGATATGGAATTAAAAAATCAAGATTTTGAAACTCAGGTCGAGAGACATGACGAAAATAGCAAACTTGAGGAGGGAGTTGAGAAGAGCTAGTAGGTAAATTAAAATGTTCATACCTGGCTCGTGTGATATCGGATTTTTGTGTTCAATCATGCAAATCGAAGCAAACAACGCTAGCTATGATATGGAATTAAAAAATCAAGATTTTGAAACTCAGGTCGAGAGACATGACGAAAATAGCAAACTTGAGGAGGGAGTTGAGAGGAGCCCTTGAGTAAATTAAAATGTTCATACCTGGCTCGTGTGATATCGGATTTTTCTGTTCAACCATGCAAATCGAAGCTAGCAACGCTAGCTATGATATGGAATTAAAAAATCAGGATTTTGAAACTCAGGTCGAGAGACATGACGAAAATAGCAAACTTGAGGAGGGAGTTGAGAAGAGCTAGTAGGTAAATTAAAATGTTCATACCTGGCTCGTGTGATATCGGATTTTTGTGTTCAATCATGCAAATCGAATGTAACAACGCTAGCTATGATATGGAATTAAAAAAACAAGATTTTGAAACTCAGGTCGAGAGACATGACGAAAATAGCAAACTTGAGGAGGGAGTTGAGAAGAGCTAGTAGGTAAATTAAAATGTTCATACCGGGCTCGTGTGATATCGTATTTTTGTGTTCAATCATGCAAATCGAAGCAAACAAGGCTAGCTATGATATGGAATTAAAAAATCAAGATTTTGAAACTCAGGTCGAGAGACATGACGAAAATAGCAAACTTGAGGAGGGAGTTGAGAGGAGCCCTTGAGTAAATTAAAATGTTCATACCTGGCTCGTGTGATATCGGATTCTTGTGTTCAAACATGCGAATCGAAGCTAACAACGCTACCTATGATATGGAATTAAAAAATCAAGATTTTCAAACTCAGGTCGAGAGACATGACGAAAATAGCAAACTTGAGGAGGGAGTTGAGAGGAGCCCTTGAGTAAATTAAAATGTTCATACCTGGCTCGTGTGATATCGGATTTTTGTGTTCAACCATGCAAATCGAAGCTAGCAACGCTAGCTATGATATGGAATTAAAAAATCAGGATTTTGAAACTCAGGTCGAGAGACATGACGAAAATAGCAAACTTGAGGAGGGAGTTGAGAAGAGCTAGTAGGTAAATTAAAATGTTCATACCTGGCTCGTGTGATATCGGATTTTTGTGTTCAACCATGCAAATCGAAGCTAGCAACGCTAGCTATGATATGGAATTAAAAAATCAGGATTTTGAAACTCAGGTCGAGAGACATGACGAAAATAGCAAACTTGAGGAGGGAGTTGAGAAGAGCTAGTAGGTAAATTAAAATGTTCATACCGGGCTCGTGTGATATCGGATTTTTGTGTTCAATCATGCAAATCGAAGCTAGCAACGCTAGCTATGATATGGAATTAAAAAATCAAGATTTTGAAACTCAGGTCGAGAGACATGAGGAAAATAGCAAACTTGAGGAGGGAGTTGAGAAGAGCTAGTAGGTAAATGAAAATGTTCATACCTGGCTCGTGTGATATCGGATTTTTGTGTTCAATCATGCAAATCGAAGCAAACAACGCTAGCTATGATATGGAATTAAAAAATCAAGATTTTGAAACTCAGGTCGAGAGACATGACGAAAATAGCAAACTTGAGGAGGGAGTTGAGAAGAGCTAGTAGGTAAATTAAAATGTTCATACCGGGCTCGTGTGATATCGGATTTTTGTGTTCAATCATGCCAATCGAAGCAAACAACGCTAGCTATGATATGGAATTAAAAAATCAAGATTTTGAAACTCAGGTCGAGAGACATGACGAAAATAGCAAACTTGAGGAGGGAGTTGAGAAGAGCTAGTAGGTAAATTAAAATGTTCATACCTGGCTCGTGTGATATCGGATTTTTGTGTTCAATCATGCAAATCGAAGCTAGCAACGCTAGCTATGATATGGAATTAAAAAATCAAGATTTTGAAACTCAGGTCGAGAGACATGAGGAAAATAGCAAACTTGAGGAGGGAGTTGAGAAGAGCTAGTAGGTAAATGAAAATGTTCATACCTGGCTCGTGTGATATCGGATTTTTGTGTTCAATCATGCAAATCGAAGCAAACAACGCTAGCTATGATATGGAATTAAAAAATCAAGATTTTGAAACTCAGGTCGAGAGACATGACGAAAATAGCAAACTTGAGGAGGGAGTTGAGAAGAGCTAGTAGGTAAATTAAAATGTTCATACCTGGCTCGTGTGATATCGGATTCTTGTGTTCAAACATGCGAATCGAAGCTAACAACGCTACCTATGATATGGAAATAAAAAATCAAGATTTTGAAACTCAGGTCGAGAGACATGACGAAAATAGCAAACTTGAGGAGGGAGTTGAGAGGAGCCCTTGAGTAAATTAAAATGTTCATACCTGGCTCGTGTGATATAGGATTTTTGTGTTCAACCATGCAAATCGAAGCTAGCAACGCTAGCTATGATATGGAATTAAAAAATCAAGATTTTGAAACTCAGGTCGAGAGACATGAGGAAAATAGCAAACTTGAGGAGGGAGTTGAGAAGAGCTAGTAGGTAAATGAAAATGTTCATACCTGGCTCGTGTGATATCGGATTTTTGTGTTCAATCATGCAAATCGAAGCAAACAACGCTAGCTATGATATGGAATTAAAAAATCAAGATTTTGAAACTCAGGTCGAGAGACATGACGAAAATAGCAAACTTGAGGAGGGAGTTGAGAAGAGCTAGTAGGTAAATTAAAATGTTCATACCGGGCTCGTGTGATATCGGATTTTTGTGTTCAATCATGCCAATCGAAGCAAACAACGCTAGCTATGATATGGAATTAAAAAATCAAGATTTTGAAACTCAGGTCGAGAGACATGACGAAAATAGCAAACTTGAGGAGGGAGTTGAGAAGAGCTAGTAGGTAAATTAAAATGTTCATACCTGGCTCGTGTGATATCGGATTTTTGTGTTCAATCATGCAAATCGAAGCTAGCAACGCTAGCTATGATATGGAATTAAAAAATCAAGATTTTGAAACTCAGGTCGAGAGACATGAGGAAAATAGCAAACTTGAGGAGGGAGTTGAGAAGAGCTAGTAGGTAAATGAAAATGTTCATACCTGGCTCGTGTGATATCGGATTTTTGTGTTCAATCATGCAAATCGAAGCAAACAACGCTAGCTATGATATGGAATTAAAAAATCAAGATTTTGAAACTCAGGTCGAGAGACATGACGAAAATAGCAAACTTGAGGAGGGAGTTGAGAAGAGCTAGTAGGTAAATTAAAATGTTCATACCTGGCTCGTGTGATATCGGATTTTTGTGTTCAATCATGCAAATCGAAGCAAACAACGCTAGCTATGATATGGAATTAAAAAAAGAAGATTTTGAAACTCAGGTCGAGAGACATGACGAAAATAGCAAACTTGAGGAGGGAGTTGAGAAGAGCTAGTAGGTAAATTAAAATGTTCATACCTGGCTCGTGTGATATCGGATTTTTGTGTTCAACCATGCAAATCGAAGCTAGCAACGCTAGCTATGATATGGAATTAAAAAATCAGGATTTTGAAACTCAGGTCGAGAGACATGACGAAAATAGCAAACTTGAGGAGGGAGTTGAGAAGAGCTAGTAGGTAAATTAAAATGTTCATACCTGGCTCGTGTGATATCGGATTTTTGTGTTCAACCATGCAAATCGAAGCTAGCAACGCTAGCTATGATATGGAATTAAAAAATCAGGATTTTGAAACTCAGGTCGAGAGACATGACGAAAATAGCAAACTTGAGGAGGGAGTTGAGAAGAGCTAGTAGGTAAATTAAAATGTTCATACCTGGCTCGTGTGATATCGGATTTTTGTGTTCAACCATGCAAATCGAAGCTAGCAACGCTAGCTATGATATGGAATTAAAAAATCAAGATTTTGAAACTCAGGTCGAGAGACATGACGAAAATAGCAAACTTGAGGAGGGAGTTGAGAAGAGCTAGTAGGTAAATTAAAATGTTCATACCTGGCTCGTGTGATATCGGATTTCTGTGTTCAATCATGCAAATCGAAGCTAACAACGCTACCTATGATATGGAATTAAAAAAACAAGATTTTGAAACTCAGGTCGAGAGACATGACGAAAATAGCAAACCTGAGGAGGGAGTTGAGAAGAGCTAGTAGGTAAATTAAAATGTTCATACCGGGCTCGTGTGATATCGGATGTTTGTGTTCAATCATGCAAATCGAAGCTAGCAACGCTAGCTATGATATGGAATTAAAAAATCAAGATTTTGAAACTCAGATCGAGAGACATGACGAAAATAGCAAACTTGAGGACTGAGTTGAGAAGAGCTAGTAGGTAAATAAAAATGTTCATACCTAGCTCGTGTGATATCAGATTTTTGTGTTCAAACATGCGAATCGAAGCTAACAACGCTACCTATGATATGGAATTAAAAAATCAAGATTTTGAAACTCAGGTCGAGAGACATGACGAAAATAGCAAACTTGAGGAGGGAGTTGAGAAGAGCTAGTAGGTAAATTAAAATGTTCATACCGGGCTCGTGTGATATCGGATTTTTGTGTTCAATCATGCCAATCGAAGCAAACAACGCTAGCTATGATATGGAATTAAAAAATCAAGATTTTGAAACTCAGGTCGAGAGACATGACGAAAATAGCAAACTTGAGGAGGGAGTTGAGAAGAGCTAGTAGGTAAATTAAAATGTTCATACCTGGCTCGTGTGATATCGGATTTTTGTGTTCAAACATGCGAATCGAAGCTAACAACGCTACCTATGATATGGAATTAAAAAATCAAGATTTTGAAACTCAGGTCGAGAGACATGACGAAATTACCAAATTTGAGGAGTGAGTTGAGAGGCGCCCTTGAGTAAATTAAAATGTTCATACCTGCGGCTCGTGTGATATCGGAGTTTTGTTGTCAAACATGCGAATCGAAGCTAACAACGCTAGCTATGATATGGAATTAAAAAATCAAGAATTTGAAACTCAGGTCGAGAGACATGACGAAATTACCAAATTTGAGGAGTGAGTTGAGAAGAGGTAGTAGGTAAATTAAAATGTTCATACCTGGCTCGTGTCATCTCGACCTGTGTTCAAACATGCGAATCGAAGCTAACAACGCTACCTATGATATGGAATTAAAAAATCAAGATTTTGAAACTCAGGTCGAGAGACATGACGAAAATAGCAAACTTGAGGAAGGAGTTGAGAGGAGCCCTTGAGTAAATTAAAATGTTCATACCTGGCTCGTGTGATATCGGATTTTTGTGTTAAAACATGCGAATCTAAGCTAACAACGCTAGCTATGATATGGAATTAAAAAATCAAGATTTTGAAACTCAGGTCGAGAGACATGACGAAAATAGCAAACTTGAGGAGGGAGTTGAGAGGAGCCCTTGAGTAAATTAAAATGTTCATACCTGGCTCGTGTGATATCGGATTCTTGTGTTCAAACATGCGATTCGAAGCTGGCGACACTACCTATGATATGGAATTAAAAAATCAAGATTTTGAAACTCAGGTCGAGAGACATGACGAAAATAGCAAACTTGAGGAGGTAGTTGAGAAGAGCTAGTAGGTAAATTAAAATGTTCATACCGGGCTCGTGTGATATCGGATTTTTGTGTTCAATCATGCCAATCGAAGCAAACAACGCTAGCTATGATATGGAATTAAAAAATCAAGATTTTGAAACTCAGGTCGAGAGACATGACGAAAATAGCAAACTTGAGGAGGGAGTTGAGAAGAGCTAGTAGGTAAATTAAAATGTTCATACCTGGCTCGTGTGATATCGGATTTTTGTGTTCAATCATGCAAATCGAAGCTAGCAACGCTAGCTATGATATGGAATTAAAAAATCAAGATTTTGAAACTCAGGTCGAGAGACATGAGGAAAATAGCAAACTTGAGGAGGGAGTTGAGAAGAGCTAGTAGGTAAATGAAAATGTTCATACCTGGCTCGTGTGATATCGGATTTTTGTGTTCAATCATGCAAATCGAAGCAAACAACGCTAGCTATGATATGGAATTAAAAAATCAAGATTTTGAAACTCAGGTCGAGAGACATGACGAAAATAGCAAACTTGAGGAGGGAGTTGAGAAGAGCTAGTAGGTAAATTAAAATGTTCATACCTGGCTCGTGTGATATCGGATTTTTGTGTTCAATCATGCAAATCGAAGCAAACAACGCTAGCTATGATATGGAATTAAAAAAAGAAGATTTTGAAACTCAGGTCGAGAGACATGACGAAAATAGCAAACTTGAGGAGGGAGTTGAGAAGAGCTAGTAGGTAAATTAAAATGTTCATACCTGGCTCGTGTGATATCGGATTTTTGTGTTCAACCATGCAAATCGAAGCTAGCAACGCTAGCTATGATATGGAATTAAAAAATCAGGATTTTGAAACTCAGGTCGAGAGACATGACGAAAATAGCAAACTTGAGGAGGGAGTTGAGAAGAGCTAGTAGGTAAATTAAAATGTTCATACCTGGCTCGTGTGATATCGGATTTTTGTGTTCAACCATGCAAATCGAAGCTAGCAACGCTAGCTATGATATGGAATTAAAAAATCAGGATTTTGAAACTCAGGTCGAGAGACATGACGAAAATAGCAAACTTGAGGAGGGAGTTGAGAAGAGCTAGTAGGTAAATTAAAATGTTCATACCTGGCTCGTGTGATATCGGATTTTTGTGTTCAACCATGCAAATCGAAGCTAGCAACGCTAGCTATGATATGGAATTAAAAAATCAAGATTTTGAAACTCAGGTCGAGAGACATGACGAAAATAGCAAACTTGAGGAGGGAGTTGAGAAGAGCTAGTAGGTAAATTAAAATGTTCATACCTGGCTCGTGTGATATCGGATTTCTGTGTTCAATCATGCAAATCGAAGCTAACAACGCTACCTATGATATGGAATTAAAAAAACAAGATTTTGAAACTCAGGTCGAGAGACATGACGAAAATAGCAAACCTGAGGAGGGAGTTGAGAAGAGCTAGTAGGTAAATTAAAATGTTCATACCGGGCTCGTGTGATATCGGATGTTTGTGTTCAATCATGCAAATCGAAGCTAGCAACGCTAGCTATGATATGGAATTAAAAAATCAAGATTTTGAAACTCAGATCGAGAGACATGACGAAAATAGCAAACTTGAGGACTGAGTTGAGAAGAGCTAGTAGGTAAATAAAAATGTTCATACCTAGCTCGTGTGATATCAGATTTTTGTGTTCAAACATGCGAATCGAAGCTAACAACGCTACCTATGATATGGAATTAAAAAATCAAGATTTTGAAACTCAGGTCGAGAGACATGACGAAAATAGCAAACTTGAGGAGGGAGTTGAGAAGAGCTAGTAGGTAAATTAAAATGTTCATACCGGGCTCGTGTGATATCGGATTTTTGTGTTCAATCATGCCAATCGAAGCAAACAACGCTAGCTATGATATGGAATTAAAAAATCAAGATTTTGAAACTCAGGTCGAGAGACATGACGAAAATAGCAAACTTGAGGAGGGAGTTGAGAAGAGCTAGTAGGTAAATTAAAATGTTCATACCTGGCTCGTGTGATATCGGATTTTTGTGTTCAATCATGCAAATCGAAGCAAACAACGCTAGCTATGATATGGAATTAAAAAATCAAGATTTTGAAACTCAGGTCGAGAGACATGACGAAAATAGCAAACTTGAGGAGGGAGTTGAGAAGAGCTAGTAGGTAAATTAAAATGTTCATACCTGGCTCGTGTGATATCGGATTTTTGTGTTCAATCATGCAAATCGAAGCAAACAACGCTAGCTATGATATGGAATTAAAAAATCAAGATTTTGAAACTCAGGTCGAGAGACATGACGAAAATAGCAAACTTGAGGAGGGAGTTGAGAGGAGCCCTTGAGTAAATTAAAATGTTCATACCTGGCTCGTGTGATATCGGATTTTTCTGTTCAACCATGCAAATCGAAGCTAGCAACGCTAGCTATGATATGGAATTAAAAAATCAGGATTTTGAAACTCAGGTCGAGAGACATGACGAAAATAGCAAACTTGAGGAGGGAGTTGAGAAGAGCTAGTAGGTAAATTAAAATGTTCATACCTGGCTCGTGTGATATCGGATTTTTGTGTTCAATCATGCAAATCGAAGCTAACAACGCTAGCTATGATATGGAATTAAAAAAACAAGATTTTGAAACTCAGGTCGAGAGACATGACGAAAATAGCAAACTTGAGGAGGGAGTTGAGAAGAGCTAGTAGGTAAATTAAAATGTTCATACCGGGCTCGTGTGATATCGTATTTTTGTGTTCAATCATGCAAATCGAAGCAAACAACGCTAGCTATGATATGGAATTAAAAAATCAAGATTTTGAAACTCAGGTCGAGAGACATGACGAAAATAGCAAACTTGAGAAGGGAGTTGAGAGGAGCCCTTGAGTAAATTAAAATGTTCATACCTGGCTCGTGTGATATCGGATTCTTGTGTTCAAACATGCGAATCGAAGCTAACAACGCTACCTATGATATGGAATTAAAAAATCAAGATTTTCAAACTCAGGTCGAGAGACATGACGAAAATAGCAAACTTGAGGAGGGAGTTGAGAGGAGCCCTTGAGTAAATTAAAATGTTCATACCTGGCTCGTGTGATATCGGATTTTTGTGTTCAACCATGCAAATCGAAGCTAGCAACGCTAGCTATGATATGGAATTAAAAAATCAAGATTTTGAAACTCAGGTCGAGAGACATGACGAAAATAGCAAACTTGAGGAGGGAGTTGAGAGGAGCCCTTGAGTAAATTAAAATGTTCATACCTGGCTCGTGTGATATCGGATTTTTGTGTTCAAACATGCGAATCGAAGCTGGCGACGCTACCTATGATATGGAATTAAAAAATCAAGATTTTGAAACTCAGGTCGAGAGACATGACGAAAATAGCAAACTTGAGGAGGGAGTTGAGAAGAGCTAGTAGGTAAATGAAAATGTTCATACCTGGCTCGTGTGATATCGGATTTCTGTGTTCAATCATGCAAATCGAAGCTAACAACGCTACCTATGATATGGAATTAAAAAAACAAGATTTTGAAACTCAGGTCGAGAGACATGACGAAAATAGCAAACTTGAGGAGGGAGTTGAGAGGAGCCCTTGAGTAAATTAAAATGTTCATACCTGGCTCGTGTGATATCGGATTCTTGTGTTCAAACATGCGAATCGAAGCTAACAACGCTACCTATGATATAGAATTAAAAAATCAAGATTTTGAAACTCAGGTCGAGAGACATGACGAAAATAGCAAACTTGAGGAGGGAGTTGAGAGGAGCCCTTGAGTAAATTAAAATGTTCATACCTGGCTCGTGTGATATCGGATTTTTGTGTTCAAACATGTGAATCGAAGCTAGCGACGCTACCTATGATATGGAATTAAAAAATCAAGATTTTGAAACTCAGGTCGAGAGACATGACGAAATTACCAAATTTGAGGAGTGAGTTGAGAAGAGGTAGTAGGTAAATTAAAATGTTCATACCTGGCTCGTGTCATATCGGATTTTTGTGTTAAAACATGCGAATCGAAGCTAACAACGCTAGCTATGATATGGAATTAAAAAATCAAGATTTTGAAACTCAGGTCGAGAGACATGACGAAAATAGCAAACTTGAGGAGGGAGTTGAGAGGAGCCCTTGACAAAATTAAAATGTTCATACCTGGCTCGTGTGATATCGGATTCTTGTGTTCAAACATGCGATTCGAAGCTGGCGACACTACCTATGATATGGAATTAAAAAATCAAGATTTTGAAACTCAGGTCGAGAGACATGACGAAAATAGCAAACTTGAGGAGGTAGTTGAGAAGAGCTAGTAGGTAAATTAAAATGTTCATACCTGGCTCGTGTGATATCGGATTCTTGTGTTCAAACATGCGAATCGAAGCTAACAACGCTACCTATGATATGGAAATAAAAAATCAAGATTTTGAAACTCAGGTCGAGAGACATGACGAAAATAGCAAACTTGAGGAGGGAGTTGAGAGGAGCCCTTGAGTAAATTAAAATGTTCATACCTGGCTCGTGTGATATAGGATTTTTGTGTTCAACCATGCAAATCGAAGCTAGCAACGCTAGCTATGATATGGAATTAAAAAATCAAGATTTTGAAACTCAGGTCGAGAGACATGAGGAAAATAGCAAACTTGAGGAGGGAGTTGAGAAGAGCTAGTAGGTAAATGAAAATGTTCATACCTGGCTCGTGTGATATCGGATTTTTGTGTTCAATCATGCAAATCGAAGCAAACAACGCTAGCTATGATATGGAATTAAAAAATCAAGATTTTGAAACTCAGGTCGAGAGACATGACGAAAATAGCAAACTTGAGGAGGGAGTTGAGAAGAGCTAGTAGGTAAATTAAAATGTTCATACCCGGCTCGTGTGATATCGGATTTTTGTGTTCAATCATGCAAATCGAAGCAAACAACGCTAGCTATGATATGGAATTAAAAAAAGAAGATTTTGAAACTCAGGTCGAGAGACATGACGAAAATAGCAAACTTGAGGAGGGAGTTGAGAAGAGCTAGTAGGTAAATTAAAATGTTCATACCTGGCTCGTGTGATATCGGATTTTTGTGTTCAACCATGCAAATCGAAGCTAGCAACGCTAGCTATGATATGGAATTAAAAAATCAGGATTTTGAAACTCAGGTCGAGAGACATGACGAAAATAGCAAACTTGAGGAGGGAGTTGAGAAGAGCTAGTAGGTAAATTAAAATGTTCATACCTGGCTCGTGTGATATCGGATTTTTGTGTTCAACCATGCAAATCGAAGCTAGCAACGCTAGCTATGATATGGAATTAAAAAATCAGGATTTTGAAACTCAGGTCGAGAGACATGACGAAAATAGCAAACTTGAGGAGGGAGTTGAGAAGAGCTAGTAGGTAAATTAAAATGTTCATACCTGGCTCGTGTGATATCGGATTTTTGTGTTCAACCATGCAAATCGAAGCTAGCAACGCTAGCTATGATATAGAATTAAAAAATCAAGATTTTGAAACTCAGGTCCAGAGACATGACGAAAATAGCAAACTTGAGGAGGGAGTTGAGAAGAGCTAGTAGGTAAATGAAAATGTTCATACCTGGCTCGTGTGATATCGGATTTCTGTGTTCAATCATGCAAATCGAAGCTAACAACGCTAGCTATGATATGGAATTAAAAAAACAAGATTTTGAAACTCAGGTCGAGAGACATGACGAAAATAGCAAACCTGAGGAGGGAGTTGAGAAGAGCTAGTAGGTAAATTAAAATGTTCATACCGGGCTTGTGTGATATCGGATTTTTGTGTTCAATCATGCAAATCGAAGCTAGCAACGCTAGCTATGATATGGAATTAAAAAATCAAGATTTTGAAACTCAGGTCGAGAGACATGACGAAAATAGCAAACTTGAGGAGGGAGTTGAGAAGAGCTAGTAGGTAAATTAAAATGTTCATACCGGGCTCGTGTGATATCGGATTTTTGTGTTCAATCATGCAAATCGAAGCAAACAACGCTAGCTATGATATGGAATTAAAAAATCAAGATTTTGAAACTCAGGTCGAGAGACATGACGAAAATAGCAAACTTGAGGAGGGAGTTGAGAAGAGCTAGTAGGTAAATTAAAATGTTCATACCTGGCTCGTGTGATATCGGATTCTTGTGTTCAAACATGCGAATCGAAGCTAACAACGCTACCTATGATATGGAAATAAAAAATCAAGATTTTGAAACTCAGGTCGAGAGACATGACGAAAATAGCAAACTTGAGGAGGGAGTTGAGAGGAGCCCTTGAGTAAATTAAAATGTTCATACCTGGCTCGTGTGATATAGGATTTTTGTGTTCAACCATGCAAATCGAAGCTAGCAACGCTAGCTATGATATGGAATTAAAAAATCAAGATTTTGAAACTCAGGTCGAGAGACATGAGGAAAATAGCAAACTTGAGGAGGGAGTTGAGAAGAGCTAGTAGGTAAATGAAAATGTTCATACCTGGCTCGTGTGATATCGGATTTTTGTGTTCAATCATGCAAATCGAAGCAAACAACGCTAGCTATGATATGGAATTAAAAAATCAAGATTTTGAAACTCAGGTCGAGAGACATGACGAAAATAGCAAACTTGAGGAGGGAGTTGAGAAGAGCTAGTAGGTAAATTAAAATGTTCATACCCGGCTCGTGTGATATCGGATTTTTGTGTTCAATCATGCAAATCGAAGCAAACAACGCTAGCTATGATATGGAATTAAAAAAAGAAGATTTTGAAACTCAGGTCGAGAGACATGACGAAAATAGCAAACTTGAGGAGGGAGTTGAGAAGAGCTAGTAGGTAAATTAAAATGTTCATACCTGGCTCGTGTGATATCGGATTTTTGTGTTCAACCATGCAAATCGAAGCTAGCAACGCTAGCTATGATATGGAATTAAAAAATCAGGATTTTGAAACTCAGGTCGAGAGACATGACGAAAATAGCAAACTTGAGGAGGGAGTTGAGAAGAGCTAGTAGGTAAATTAAAATGTTCATACCTGGCTCGTGTGATATCGGATTTTTGTGTTCAACCATGCAAATCGAAGCTAGCAACGCTAGCTATGATATGGAATTAAAAAATCAGGATTTTGAAACTCAGGTCGAGAGACATGACGAAAATAGCAAACTTGAGGAGGGAGTTGAGAAGAGCTAGTAGGTAAATTAAAATGTTCATACCTGGCTCGTGTGATATCGGATTTTTGTGTTCAACCATGCAAATCGAAGCTAGCAACGCTAGCTATGATATAGAATTAAAAAATCAAGATTTTGAAACTCAGGTCGAGAGACATGACGAAAATAGCAAACTTGAGGAGGGAGTTGAGAAGAGCTAGTAGGTAAATTAAAATGTTCATACCTGGCTCGTGTGATATCGGATTTCTGTGTTCAATCATGCAAATCGAAGCTAACAACGCTACCTATGATATGGAATTAAAAAAACAAGATTTTGAAACTCAGGTCGAGAGACATGACGAAAATAGCAAACCTGAGGAGGGAGTTGAGAAGAGCTAGTAGGTAAATTAAAATGTTCATACCGGGCTCGTGTGATATCGGATTTTTGTGTTCAATCATGCAAATCGAAGCTAGCAACGCTAGCTATGATATGGAATTAAAAAATCAAGATTTTGAAACTCAGGTCGAGAGACATGACGAAAATAGCAAACTTGAGGAGGGAGTTGAGAAGAGCTAGTAGGTAAATTAAAATGTTCATACCTGGCTCGTGTGATATCGGATTTTTGTGTTCAATCATGCAAATCGAAGCAAACAACGCTAGCTATGATATGGAATTAAAAAAAGAAGATTTTGAAACTCAGGTCGAGAGACATGACGAAAATAGCAAACTTGAGGAGGGAGTTGAGAAGAGCTAGTAGGTAAATTAAAATGTTCATACCTGGCTCGTGTGATATCGGATTTCTGTGTTCAATCATGCAAATCGAAGCTAACAACGCTACCTATGATATGGAATTAAAAAAACAAGATTTTGAAACTCAGGTCGAGAGACATGACGAAAATAGCAAACCTGAGGAGGGAGTTGAGAAGAGCTAGTAGGTAAATTAAAATGTTCATACCGGGCTCGTGTGATATCGGATTTTTGTGTTCAATCATGCAAATCGAAGCTAGCAACGCTAGCTATGATATGGAATTAAAAAATCAAGATTTTGAAACTCAGGTCGAGAGACATGACGAAAATAGCAAACTTGAGGAGGGAGTTGAGAAGAGCTAGTAGGTAAATTAAAATGTTCATACCTGGCTCGTGTGATATCGGATTTTTGTGTTCAATCATGCAAATCGAAGCAAACAACGCTAGCTATGATATGGAATTAAAAAAAGAAGATTTTGAAACTCAGGTCGAGAGACATGACGAAAATAGCAAACTTGAGGAGGGAGTTGAGAAGAGCTAGTAGGTAAATTAAAATGTTCATACCTGGCTCGTGTGATATCGGATTTTTGTGTTCAACCATGCAAATCGAAGCTAGCAACGCTAGCTATGATATGGAATTAAAAAATCAGGATTTTGAAACTCAGGTCGAGAGACATGACGAAAATAGCAAACTTGAGGAGGGAGTTGAGAAGAGCTAGTAGGTAAATTAAAATGTTCATACCTGGCTCGTGTGATATCGGATTTTTGTGTTCAACCATGCAAATCGAAGCTAGCAACGCTAGCTATGATATGGAATTAAAAAATCAGGATTTTGAAACTTAGGTCGAGAGACATGACGAAAATAGCAAACTTGAGGAGGGAGTTGAGAAGAGCTAGTAGGTAAATTAAAATGTTCATACCTGGCTCGTGTGATATCGGATGTTTGTGTTCAACCATGCAAATCGAAGCTAACAACGCTACCTATGATATGGAATTAAAAAAACAAGATTTTGAAACTCAGGTCCAGAGACATGACGAAAATAGCAAACCTGAGGAGGGAGTTGAGAAGAGCTAGTAGGTAAATTAAAATGTTCATACCGGGCTCGTGTGATATCGGATTTTTGTGTTCAATCATGCAAATCGAAGCTAGCAACGCTAGCTATGATATGGAATTAAAAAATCAAGATTTTGAAACTCAGGTCGAGAGACATGAGGAAAATAGCAAACTTGAGGAGGGAGTTGAGAAGAGCTAGTAGGTAAATGAAAATGTTCATACCTGGCTCGTGTGATATCGGATTTTTGTGTTCAATCATGCAAATCGAAGCAAACAACGCTAGCTATGATATGGAATTAAAAAATCAAGATTTTGAAACTCAGGTCGAGAGACATGACGAAAATAGCAAACTTGAGGAGGGAGTTGAGAAGAGCTAGTAGGTAAATTAAAATGTTCATACCTGGCTCGTGTGATATCGGATTTTTGTGTTCAATCATGCAAATCGAAGCAAACAACGCTAGCTATGATATGGAATTAAAAAAAGAAGATTTTGAAACTCAGGTCGAGAGACATGACGAAAATAGCAAACTTGAGGAGGGAGTTGAGAAGAGCTAGTAGGTAAATTAAAATGTTCATACCTGGCTCGTGTGATATCGGATTTTTGTGTTCAACCATGCAAATCGAAGCTAGCAACGCTAGCTATGATATGGAATTAAAAAATCAGGATTTTGAAACTCAGGTCGAGAGACATGACGAAAATAGCAAACTTGAGGAGGGAGTTGAGAAGAGCTAGTAGGTAAATTAAAATGTTCATACCTGGCTCGTGTGATATCGGATTTTTGTGTTCAACCATGCAAATCGAAGCTAGCAACGCTAGCTATGATATGGAATTAAAAAATCAGGATTTTGAAACTCAGGTCGAGAGACATGACGAAAATAGCAAACTTGAGGAGGGAGTTGAGAAGAGCTAGTAGGTAAATTAAAATGTTCATACCTGGCTCGTGTGATATCGGATTTTTGTGTTCAACCATGCAAATCGAAGCTAACAACGCTACCTATGATATGGAATTAAAAAAACAAGATTTTGAAACTCAGGTCGAGAGACATGACGAAAATAGCAAACCTGAGGAGGGAGTTGAGAAGAGCTAGTAGGTAAATTAAAATGTTCATACCGGGCTCGTGTGATATCGGATTTTTGTGTTCAATCATGCAAATCGAAGCTAGCAACGCTAGCTATGATATGGAATTAAAAAATCAAGATTTTGAAACTCAGGTCGAGAGACATGAGGAAAATAGCAAACTTGAGGAGGGAGTTGAGAAGAGCTAGTAGGTAAATGAAAATGTTCATACCTGGCTCGTGTGATATCGGATTTTTGTGTTCAATCATGCAAATCGAAGCAAACAACGCTAGCTATGATATGGAATTAAAAAATCAAGATTTTGAAACTCAGGTCGAGAGACATGACGAAAATAGCAAACTTGAGGAGGGAGTTGAGAAGAGCTAGTAGGTAAATTAAAATGTTCATACCTGGCTCGTGTGATATCGGATTTTTGTGTTCAATCATGCAAATCGAAGCAAACAACGCTAGCTATGATATGGAATTAAAAAAAGAAGATTTTGAAACTCAGGTCGAGAGACATGACGAAAATAGCAAACTTGAGGAGGGAGTTGAGAAGAGCTAGTAGGTAAATTAAAATGTTCATACCTGGCTCGTGTGATATCGGATTTTTGTGTTCAACCATGCAAATCGAAGCTAGCAACGCTAGCTATGATATGGAATTAAAAAATCAGGATTTTGAAACTCAGGTCGAGAGACATGACGAAAATAGCAAACTTGAGGAGGGAGTTGAGAAGAGCTAGTAGGTAAATTAAAATGTTCATACCTGGCTCGTGTGATATCGGATTTTTGTGTTCAACCATGCAAATCGAAGCTAGCAACGCTAGCTATGATATGGAATTAAAAAATCAGGATTTTGAAACTCAGGTCGAGAGACATGACGAAAATAGCAAACTTGAGGAGGGAGTTGAGAAGAGCTAGTAGGTAAATTAAAATGTTCATACCTGGCTCGTGTGATATCGGATTTTTGTGTTCAACCATGCAAATCGAAGCTAGCAACGCTAGCTATGATATGGAATTAAAAAATCAGGATTTTGAAACTCAGGTCGAGAGACATGACGAAAATAGCAAACTTGAGGAGGGAGTTGAGAAGAGCTAGTAGGTAAATTAAAATGTTCATACCTGGCTCGTGTGATATCGGATTTTTGTGTTCAACCATGCAAATCGAAGCTAGCAACGCTAGCTATGATATGGAATTAAAAAATCAGGATTTTGAAACTCAGGTCGAGAGACATGACGAAAATAGCAAACTTGAGGAGGGAGTTGAGAAGAGCTAGTAGGTAAATTAAAATGTTCATACCTGGCTCGTGTGATATCGGATTTTTGTGTTCAACCATGCAAATCGAAGCTAGCAACGCTAGCTATGATATAGAATTAAAAAATCAAGATTTTGAAACTCAGGTCGAGAGACATGACGAAAATAGCAAACTTGAGGAGGGAGTTGAGAAGAGCTAGTAGGTAAATTAAAATGTTCATACCTGGCTCGTGTGATATCGGATTTCTGTGTTCAATCATGCAAATCGAAGCTAACAACGCTACCTATGATATGGAATTAAAAAAACAAGATTTTGAAACTCAGGTCGAGAGACATGACGAAAATAGCAAACCTGAGGAGGGAGTTGAGAAGAGCTAGTAGGTAAATTAAAATGTTCATACCGGGCTTGTGTGATATCGGATTTTTGTGTTCAATCATGCAAATCGAAGCTAGCAACGCTAGCTATGATATGGAATTAAAAAATCAAGATTTTGAAACTCAGGTCGAGAGACATGAGGAAAATAGCAAACTTGAGGAGGGAGTTGAGAAGAGCTAGTAGGTAAATGAAAATGTTCATACCTGGCTCGTGTGATATCGGATTTTTGTGTTCAATCATGCAAATCGAAGCAAACAACGCTAGCTATGATATGGAATTAAAAAATCAAGATTTTGAAACTCAGGTCGAGAGACATGACGAAAATAGCAAACTTGAGGAGGGAGTTGAGAAGAGCTAGTAGGTAAATTAAAATGTTCATACCTGGCTCGTGTGATATCGGATTTTTGTGTTCAATCATGCAAATCGAAGCAAACAACGCTAGCTATGATATGGAATTAAAAAAAGAAGATTTTGAAACTCAGGTCGAGAGACATGACGAAAATAGCAAACTTGAGGAGGGAGTTGAGAAGAGCTAGTAGGTAAATTAAAATGTTCATACCTGGCTCGTGTGATATCGGATTTTTGTGTTCAACCATGCAAATCGAAGCTAGCAACGCTAGCTATGATATGGAATTAAAAAATCAGGATTTTGAAACTCAGGTCGAGAGACATGACGAAAATAGCAAACTTGAGGAGGGAGTTGAGAAGAGCTAGTAGGTAAATTAAAATGTTCATACCGGGCTCGTGTGATATCGGATTTTTGTGTTCAACCATGCAAATCGAAGCTAACAACGCTACCTATGATATGGAATTAAAAAAACAAGATTTTGAAACTCAGGTCGAGAGACATGACGAAAATAGCAAACCTGAGGAGGGAGTTGAGAAGAGCTAGTAGGTAAATTAAAATGTTCATACCGGGCTCGTGTGATATCGGATTTTTGTGTTCAATCATGCAAATCGAAGCTAGCAACGCTAGCTATGATATGGAATTAAAAAATCAAGATTTTGAAACTCAGGTCGAGAGACATGAGGAAAATAGCAAACTTGAGGAGGCAGTTGAGAAGAGCTAGTAGGTAAATGAAAATGTTCATACCTGGCTCGTGTGATATCGGATTTTTGTGTTCAATCATGCAAATCGAAGCAAACAACGCTAGCTATGATATGGAATTAAAAAATCAAGATTTTGAAACTCAGGTCGAGAGACATGACGAAAATAGCAAACTTGAGGAGGGAGTTGAGAAGAGCTAGTAGGTAAATTAAAATGTTCATACCGGGCTCGTGTGATATCGGATTTTTGTGTTCAATCATGCCAATCGAAGCAAACAACGCTAGCTATGATATGGAATTAAAAAATCAAGATTTTGAAACTCAGGTCGAGAGACATGACGAAAATAGCAAACTTGAGGAGGGAGTTGAGAAGAGCTAGTAGGTAAATTAAAATGTTCATACCTGGCTCGTGTGATATCGGATTTTTGTGTTCAATCATGCAAATCGAAGCAAACAACGCTAGCTATGATATGGAATTAAAAAATCAAGATTTTGAAACTCAGGTCGAGAGACATGACGAAAATAGCAAACTTGAGGAGGGAGTTGAGAAGAGCTAGTAGGTAAATTAAAATGTTCATACCTGGCTCGTGTGATATCGGATTTTTGTGTTCAATCATGCAAATCGAAGCAAACAACGCTAGCTATGATATGGAATTAAAAAATCAAGATTTTGAAACTCAGGTCGAGAGACATGACGAAAATAGCAAACTTGAGGAGGGAGTTGAGAGGAGCCCTTGAGTAAATTAAAATGTTCATACCTGGCTCGTGTGATATCGGATTTTTCTGTTCAACCATGCAAATCGAAGCTAGCAACGCTAGCTATGATATGGAATTAAAAAATCAGGATTTTGAAACTCAGGTCGAGAGACATGACGAAAATAGCAAACTTGAGGAGGGAGTTGAGAAGAGCTAGTAGGTAAATTAAAATGTTCATACCTGGCTCGTGTGATATCGGATTTTTGTGTTCAATCATGCAAATCGAAGCTAACAACGCTAGCTATGATATGGAATTAAAAAAACAAGATTTTGAAACTCAGGTCGAGAGACATGACGAAAATAGCAAACTTGAGGAGGGAGTTGAGAAGAGCTAGTAGGTAAATTAAAATGTTCATACCGGGCTCGTGTGATATCGTATTTTTGTGTTCAATCATGCAAATCGAAGCAAACAAGGCTAGCTATGATATGGAATTAAAAAATCAAGATTTTGAAACTCAGGTCGAGAGACATGACGAAAATAGCAAACTTGAGGAGGGAGTTGAGAGGAGCCCTTGAGTAAATTAAAATGTTCATACCTGGCTCGTGTGATATCGGATTCTTGTGTTCAAACATGCGAATCGAAGCTAACAACGCTACCTATGATATGGAATTAAAAAATCAAGATTTTCAAACTCAGGTCGAGAGACATGACGAAAATAGCAAACTTGAGGAGGGAGTTGAGAGGAGCCCTTGAGTAAATTAAAATGTTCATACCTGGCTCGTGTGATATCGGATTTTTGTGTTCAACCATGCAAATCGAAGCTAGCAACGCTAGCTATGATATGGAATTAAAAAATCAGGATTTTGAAACTCAGGTCGAGAGACATGACGAAAATAGCAAACTTGAGGAGGGAGTTGAGAAGAGCTAGTAGGTAAATTAAAATGTTCATACCTGGCTCGTGTGATATCGGATTTTTGTGTTCAACCATGCAAATCGAAGCTAGCAACGCTAGCTATGATATGGAATTAAAAAATCAGGATTTTGAAACTCAGGTCGAGAGACATGACGAAAATAGCAAACTTGAGGAGGGAGTTGAGAAGAGCTAGTAGGTAAATTAAAATGTTCATACCTGGCTCGTGTGATATCGGATTTTTGTGTTCAACCATGCAAATCGAAGCTAACAACGCTACCTATGATATGGAATTAAAAAAACAAGATTTTGAAACTCAGGTCGAGAGACATGACGAAAATAGCAAACCTGAGGAGGGAGTTGAGAAGAGCTAGTAGGTAAATTAAAATGTTCATACCGGGCTCGTGTGATATCGGATTTTTGTGTTCAATCATGCAAATCGAAGCTAGCAACGCTAGCTATGATATGGAATTAAAAAATCAAGATTTTGAAACTCAGGTCGAGAGACATGAGGAAAATAGCAAACTTGAGGAGGGAGTTGAGAAGAGCTAGTAGGTAAATGAAAATGTTCATACCTGGCTCGTGTGATATCGGATTTTTGTGTTCAATCATGCAAATCGAAGCAAACAACGCTAGCTATGATATGGAATTAAAAAATCAAGATTTTGAAACTCAGGTCGAGAGACATGACGAAAATAGCAAACTTGAGGAGGGAGTTGAGAAGAGCTAGTAGGTAAATTAAAATGTTCATACCGGGCTCGTGTGATATCGGATTTTTGTGTTCAATCATGCCAATCGAAGCAAACAACGCTAGCTATGATATGGAATTAAAAAATCAAGATTTTGAAACTCAGGTCGAGAGACATGACGAAAATAGCAAACTTGAGGAGGGAGTTGAGAAGAGCTAGTAGGTAAATTAAAATGTTCATACCTGGCTCGTGTGATATCGGATTTTTGTGTTCAATCATGCAAATCGAAGCAAACAACGCTAGCTATGATATGGAATTAAAAAATCAAGATTTTGAAACTCAGGTCGAGAGACATGACGAAAATAGCAAACTTGAGGAGGGAGTTGAGAAGAGCTAGTAGGTAAATTAAAATGTTCATACCTGGCTCGTGTGATATCGGATTTTTGTGTTCAATCATGCAAATCGAAGCAAACAACGCTAGCTATGATATGGAATTAAAAAATCAAGATTTTGAAACTCAGGTCGAGAGACATGACGAAAATAGCAAACTTGAGGAGGGAGTTGAGAGGAGCCCTTGAGTAAATTAAAATGTTCATACCTGGCTCGTGTGATATCGGATTTTTCTGTTCAACCATGCAAATCGAAGCTAGCAACGCTAGCTATGATATGGAATTAAAAAATCAGGATTTTGAAACTCAGGTCGAGAGACATGACGAAAATAGCAAACTTGAGGAGGGAGTTGAGAAGAGCTAGTAGGTAAATTAAAATGTTCATACCTGGCTCGTGTGATATCGGATTTTTGTGTTCAATCATGCAAATCGAATGTAACAACGCTAGCTATGATATGGAATTAAAAAAACAAGATTTTGAAACTCAGGTCGAGAGACATGACGAAAATAGCAAACTTGAGGAGGGAGTTGAGAAGAGCTAGTAGGTAAATTAAAATGTTCATACCGGGCTCGTGTGATATCGTATTTTTGTGTTCAATCATGCAAATCGAAGCAAACAAGGCTAGCTATGATATGGAATTAAAAAATCAAGATTTTGAAACTCAGGTCGAGAGACATGACGAAAATAGCAAACTTGAGGAGGGAGTTGAGAGGAGCCCTTGAGTAAATTAAAATGTTCATACCTGGCTCGTGTGATATCGGATTCTTGTGTTCAAACATGCGAATCGAAGCTAACAACGCTACCTATGATATGGAATTAAAAAATCAAGATTTTCAAACTCAGGTCGAGAGACATGACGAAAATAGCAAACTTGAGGAGGGAGTTGAGAGGAGCCCTTGAGTAAATTAAAATGTTCATACCTGGCTCGTGTGATATCGGATTTTTGTGTTCAACCATGCAAATCGAAGCTAGCAACGCTAGCTATGATATGGAATTAAAAAATCAGGATTTTGAAACTCAGGTCGAGAGACATGACGAAAATAGCAAACTTGAGGAGGGAGTTGAGAAGAGCTAGTAGGTAAATTAAAATGTTCATACCTGGCTCGTGTGATATCGGATTTTTGTGTTCAACCATGCAAATCGAAGCTAGCAACGCTAGCTATGATATGGAATTAAAAAATCAGGATTTTGAAACTCAGGTCGAGAGACATGACGAAAATAGCAAACTTGAGGAGGGAGTTGAGAAGAGCTAGTAGGTAAATTAAAATGTTCATACCTGGCTCGTGTGATATCGGATTTTTGTGTTCAACCATGCAAATCGAAGCTAGCAACGCTAGCTATGATATGGAATTAAAAAATCAGGATTTTGAAACTTAGGTCGAGAGACATGACGAAAATAGCAAACTTGAGGAGGGAGTTGAGAAGAGCTAGTAGGTAAATTAAAATGTTCATACCTGGCTCGTGTGATATCGGATGTTTGTGTTCAACCATGCAAATCGAAGCTAACAACGCTACCTATGATATGGAATTAAAAAAACAAGATTTTGAAACTCAGGTCCAGAGACATGACGAAAATAGCAAACCTGAGGAGGGAGTTGAGAAGAGCTAGTAGGTAAATTAAAATGTTCATACCGGGCTCGTGTGATATCGGATTTTTGTGTTCAATCATGCAAATCGAAGCTAGCAACGCTAGCTATGATATGGAATTAAAAAATCAAGATTTTGAAACTCAGGTCGAGAGACATGAGGAAAATAGCAAACTTGAGGAGGGAGTTGAGAAGAGCTAGTAGGTAAATGAAAATGTTCATACCTGGCTCGTGTGATATCGGATTTTTGTGTTCAATCATGCAAATCGAAGCAAACAACGCTAGCTATGATATGGAATTAAAAAATCAAGATTTTGAAACTCAGGTCGAGAGACATGACGAAAATAGCAAACTTGAGGAGGGAGTTGAGAAGAGCTAGTAGGTAAATTAAAATGTTCATACCTGGCTCGTGTGATATCGGATTTTTGTGTTCAATCATGCAAATCGAAGCAAACAACGCTAGCTATGATATGGAATTAAAAAAAGAAGATTTTGAAACTCAGGTCGAGAGACATGACGAAAATAGCAAACTTGAGGAGGGAGTTGAGAAGAGCTAGTAGGTAAATTAAAATGTTCATACCTGGCTCGTGTGATATCGGATTTTTGTGTTCAACCATGCAAATCGAAGCTAGCAACGCTAGCTATGATATGGAATTAAAAAATCAGGATTTTGAAACTCAGGTCGAGAGACATGACGAAAATAGCAAACTTGAGGAGGGAGTTGAGAAGAGCTAGTAGGTAAATTAAAATGTTCATACCTGGCTCGTGTGATATCGGATTTTTGTGTTCAACCATGCAAATCGAAGCTAGCAACGCTAGCTATGATATGGAATTAAAAAATCAGGATTTTGAAACTCAGGTCGAGAGACATGACGAAAATAGCAAACTTGAGGAGGGAGTTGAGAAGAGCTAGTAGGTAAATTAAAATGTTCATACCTGGCTCGTGTGATATCGGATTTTTGTGTTCAACCATGCAAATCGAAGCTAACAACGCTACCTATGATATGGAATTAAAAAAACAAGATTTTGAAACTCAGGTCGAGAGACATGACGAAAATAGCAAACCTGAGGAGGGAGTTGAGAAGAGCTAGTAGGTAAATTAAAATGTTCATACCGGGCTCGTGTGATATCGGATTTTTGTGTTCAATCATGCAAATCGAAGCTAGCAACGCTAGCTATGATATGGAATTAAAAAATCAAGATTTTGAAACTCAGGTCGAGAGACATGAGGAAAATAGCAAACTTGAGGAGGGAGTTGAGAAGAGCTAGTAGGTAAATGAAAATGTTCATACCTGGCTCGTGTGATATCGGATTTTTGTGTTCAATCATGCAAATCGAAGCAAACAACGCTAGCTATGATATGGAATTAAAAAATCAAGATTTTGAAACTCAGGTCGAGAGACATGACGAAAATAGCAAACTTGAGGAGGGAGTTGAGAAGAGCTAGTAGGTAAATTAAAATGTTCATACCTGGCTCGTGTGATATCGGATTTTTGTGTTCAATCATGCAAATCGAAGCAAACAACGCTAGCTATGATATGGAATTAAAAAAAGAAGATTTTGAAACTCAGGTCGAGAGACATGACGAAAATAGCAAACTTGAGGAGGGAGTTGAGAAGAGCTAGTAGGTAAATTAAAATGTTCATACCTGGCTCGTGTGATATCGGATTTTTGTGTTCAATCATGCAAATCGAAGCAAACAACGCTAGCTATGATATGGAATTAAAAAAAGAAGATTTTGAAACTCAGGTCGAGAGACATGACGAAAATAGCAAACTTGAGGAGGGAGTTGAGAAGAGCTAGTAGGTAAATTAAAATGTTCATACCTGGCTCGTGTGATATCGGATTTTTGTGTTCAACCATGCAAATCGAAGCTAGCAACGCTAGCTATGATATGGAATTAAAAAATCAGGATTTTGAAACTCAGGTCGAGAGACATGACGAAAATAGCAAACTTGAGGAGGGAGTTGAGAAGAGCTAGTAGGTAAATGAAAATGTTCATACCTGGCTCGTGTGATATCGGATTTTTGTGTTCAATCATGCAAATCGAAGCAAACAACGCTAGCTATGATATGGAATTAAAAAATCAAGATTTTGAAACTCAGGTCGAGAGACATGACGAAAATAGCAAACTTGAGGAGGGAGTTGAGAAGAGCTAGTAGGTAAATTAAAATGTTCATACCTGGCTCGTGTGATATCGGATTTTTGTGTTCAATCATGCAAATCGAAGCAAACAACGCTAGCTATGATATGGAATTAAAAAAAGAAGATTTTGAAACTCAGGTCGAGAGACATGACGAAAATAGCAAACTTGAGGAGGGAGTTGAGAAGAGCTAGTAGGTAAATTAAAATGTTCATACCTGGCTCGTGTGATATCGGATTTTTGTGTTCAACCATGCAAATCGAAGCTAGCAACGCTAGCTATGATATGGAATTAAAAAATCAGGATTTTGAAACTCAGGTCGAGAGACATGACGAAAATAGCAAACTTGAGGAGGGAGTTGAGAAGAGCTAGTAGGTAAATTAAAATGTTCATACCTGGCTCGTGTGATATCGGATTTTTGTGTTCAACCATGCAAATCGAAGCTAGCAACGCTAGCTATGATATGGAATTAAAAAATCAGGATTTTGAAACTCAGGTCGAGAGACATGACGAAAATAGCAAACTTGAGGAGGGAGTTGAGAAGAGCTAGTAGGTAAATTAAAATGTTCATACCTGGCTCGTGTGATATCGGATTTTTGTGTTCAACCATGCAAATCGAAGCTAGCAACGCTAGCTATGATATGGAATTAAAAAATCAGGATTTTGAAACTCAGGTCGAGAGACATGACGAAAATAGCAAACTTGAGGAGGGAGTTGAGAAGAGCTAGTAGGTAAATTAAAATGTTCATACCTGGCTCGTGTGATATCGGATTTTTGTGTTCAACCATGCAAATCGAAGCTAGCAACGCTAGCTATGATATGGAATTAAAAAATCAGGATTTTGAAACTCAGGTCGAGAGACATGACGAAAATAGCAAACTTGAGGAGGGAGTTGAGAAGAGCTAGTAGGTAAATTAAAATGTTCATACCTGGCTCGTGTGATATCGGATTTTTGTGTTCAACCATGCAAATCGAAGCTAGCAACGCTAGCTATGATATGGAATTAAAAAATCAGGATTTTGAAACTCAGGTCGAGAGACATGACGAAAATAGCAAACTTGAGGAGGGAGTTGAGAAGAGCTAGTAGGTAAATTAAAATGTTCATACCTGGCTCGTGTGATATCGGATTTTTGTGTTCAACCATGCAAATCGAAGCTAGCAACGCTAGCTATGATATGGAATTAAAAAATCAGGATTTTGAAACTCAGGTCGAGAGACATGACGAAAATAGCAAACTTGAGGAGGGAGTTGAGAAGAGCTAGTAGGTAAATTAAAATGTTCATACCTGGCTCGTGTGATATCGGATTTTTGTGTTCAACCATGCAAATCGAAGCTAGCAACGCTAGCTATGATATGGAATTAAAAAATCAGGATTTTGAAACTCAGGTCGAGAGACATGACGAAAATAGCAAACTTGAGGAGGGAGTTGAGAAGAGCTAGTAGGTAAATTAAAATGTTCATACCTGGCTCGTGTGATATCGGATTTTTGTGTTCAACCATGCAAATCGAAGCTAGCAACGCTAGCTATGATATAGAATTAAAAAATCAAGATTTTGAAACTCAGGTCGAGAGACATGACGAAAATAGCAAACTTGAGGAGGGAGTTGAGAAGAGCTAGTAGGTAAATTAAAATGTTCATACCTGGCTCGTGTGATATCGGATTTCTGTGTTCAATCATGCAAATCGAAGCTAACAACGCTACCTATGATATGGAATTAAAAAAACAAGATTTTGAAACTCAGGTCGAGAGACATGACGAAAATAGCAAACCTGAGGAGGGAGTTGAGAAGAGCTAGTAGGTAAATTAAAATGTTCATACCGGGCTTGTGTGATATCGGATTTTTGTGTTCAATCATGCAAATCGAAGCTAGCAACGCTAGCTATGATATGGAATTAAAAAATCAAGATTTTGAAACTCAGGTCGAGAGACATGAGGAAAATAGCAAACTTGAGGAGGGAGTTGAGAAGAGCTAGTAGGTAAATGAAAATGTTCATACCTGGCTCGTGTGATATCGGATTTTTGTGTTCAATCATGCAAATCGAAGCAAACAACGCTAGCTATGATATGGAATTAAAAAATCAAGATTTTGAAACTCAGGTCGAGAGACATGACGAAAATAGCAAACTTGAGGAGGGAGTTGAGAAGAGCTAGTAGGTAAATTAAAATGTTCATACCTGGCTCGTGTGATATCGGATTTTTGTGTTCAATCATGCAAATCGAAGCAAACAACGCTAGCTATGATATGGAATTAAAAAAAGAAGATTTTGAAACTCAGGTCGAGAGACATGACGAAAATAGCAAACTTGAGGAGGGAGTTGAGAAGAGCTAGTAGGTAAATTAAAATGTTCATACCTGGCTCGTGTGATATCGGATTTTTGTGTTCAACCATGCAAATCGAAGCTAGCAACGCTAGCTATGATATGGAATTAAAAAATCAGGATTTTGAAACTCAGGTCGAGAGACATGACGAAAATAGCAAACTTGAGGAGGGAGTTGAGAAGAGCTAGTAGGTAAATTAAAATGTTCATACCGGGCTCGTGTGATATCGGATTTTTGTGTTCAACCATGCAAATCGAAGCTAACAACGCTACCTATGATATGGAATTAAAAAAACAAGATTTTGAAACTCAGGTCGAGAGACATGACGAAAATAGCAAACCTGAGGAGGGAGTTGAGAAGAGCTAGTAGGTAAATTAAAATGTTCATACCGGGCTCGTGTGATATCGGATTTTTGTGTTCAATCATGCAAATCGAAGCTAGCAACGCTAGCTATGATATGGAATTAAAAAATCAAGATTTTGAAACTCAGGTCGAGAGACATGAGGAAAATAGCAAACTTGAGGAGGCAGTTGAGAAGAGCTAGTAGGTAAATGAAAATGTTCATACCTGGCTCGTGTGATATCGGATTTTTGTGTTCAATCATGCAAATCGAAGCAAACAACGCTAGCTATGATATGGAATTAAAAAATCAAGATTTTGAAACTCAGGTCGAGAGACATGACGAAAATAGCAAACTTGAGGAGGGAGTTGAGAAGAGCTAGTAGGTAAATTAAAATGTTCATACCGGGCTCGTGTGATATCGGATTTTTGTGTTCAATCATGCCAATCGAAGCAAACAACGCTAGCTATGATATGGAATTAAAAAATCAAGATTTTGAAACTCAGGTCGAGAGACATGACGAAAATAGCAAACTTGAGGAGGGAGTTGAGAAGAGCTAGTAGGTAAATTAAAATGTTCATACCTGGCTCGTGTGATATCGGATTTTTGTGTTCAATCATGCAAATCGAAGCAAACAACGCTAGCTATGATATGGAATTAAAAAATCAAGATTTTGAAACTCAGGTCGAGAGACATGACGAAAATAGCAAACTTGAGGAGGGAGTTGAGAAGAGCTAGTAGGTAAATTAAAATGTTCATACCTGGCTCGTGTGATATCGGATTTTTGTGTTCAATCATGCAAATCGAAGCAAACAACGCTAGCTATGATATGGAATTAAAAAATCAAGATTTTGAAACTCAGGTCGAGAGACATGACGAAAATAGCAAACTTGAGGAGGGAGTTGAGAGGAGCCCTTGAGTAAATTAAAATGTTCATACCTGGCTCGTGTGATATCGGATTTTTCTGTTCAACCATGCAAATCGAAGCTAGCAACGCTAGCTATGATATGGAATTAAAAAATCAGGATTTTGAAACTCAGGTCGAGAGACATGACGAAAATAGCAAACTTGAGGAGGGAGTTGAGAAGAGCTAGTAGGTAAATTAAAATGTTCATACCTGGCTCGTGTGATATCGGATTTTTGTGTTCAATCATGCAAATCGAAGCTAACAACGCTAGCTATGATATGGAATTAAAAAAACAAGATTTTGAAACTCAGGTCGAGAGACATGACGAAAATAGCAAACTTGAGGAGGGAGTTGAGAAGAGCTAGTAGGTAAATTAAAATGTTCATACCGGGCTCGTGTGATATCGTATTTTTGTGTTCAATCATGCAAATCGAAGCAAACAAGGCTAGCTATGATATGGAATTAAAAAATCAAGATTTTGAAACTCAGGTCGAGAGACATGACGAAAATAGCAAACTTGAGGAGGGAGTTGAGAGGAGCCCTTGAGTAAATTAAAATGTTCATACCTGGCTCGTGTGATATCGGATTCTTGTGTTCAAACATGCGAATCGAAGCTAACAACGCTACCTATGATATGGAATTAAAAAATCAAGATTTTCAAACTCAGGTCGAGAGACATGACGAAAATAGCAAACTTGAGGAGGGAGTTGAGAGGAGCCCTTGAGTAAATTAAAATGTTCATACCTGGCTCGTGTGATATCGGATTTTTGTGTTCAACCATGCAAATCGAAGCTAGCAACGCTAGCTATGATATGGAATTAAAAAATCAGGATTTTGAAACTCAGGTCGAGAGACATGACGAAAATAGCAAACTTGAGGAGGGAGTTGAGAAGAGCTAGTAGGTAAATTAAAATGTTCATACCTGGCTCGTGTGATATCGGATTTTTGTGTTCAACCATGCAAATCGAAGCTAGCAACGCTAGCTATGATATGGAATTAAAAAATCAGGATTTTGAAACTCAGGTCGAGAGACATGACGAAAATAGCAAACTTGAGGAGGGAGTTGAGAAGAGCTAGTAGGTAAATTAAAATGTTCATACCTGGCTCGTGTGATATCGGATTTTTGTGTTCAACCATGCAAATCGAAGCTAACAACGCTACCTATGATATGGAATTAAAAAAACAAGATTTTGAAACTCAGGTCGAGAGACATGACGAAAATAGCAAACCTGAGGAGGGAGTTGAGAAGAGCTAGTAGGTAAATTAAAATGTTCATACCGGGCTCGTGTGATATCGGATTTTTGTGTTCAATCATGCAAATCGAAGCTAGCAACGCTAGCTATGATATGGAATTAAAAAATCAAGATTTTGAAACTCAGGTCGAGAGACATGAGGAAAATAGCAAACTTGAGGAGGGAGTTGAGAAGAGCTAGTAGGTAAATGAAAATGTTCATACCTGGCTCGTGTGATATCGGATTTTTGTGTTCAATCATGCAAATCGAAGCAAACAACGCTAGCTATGATATGGAATTAAAAAATCAAGATTTTGAAACTCAGGTCGAGAGACATGACGAAAATAGCAAACTTGAGGAGGGAGTTGAGAAGAGCTAGTAGGTAAATTAAAATGTTCATACCGGGCTCGTGTGATATCGGATTTTTGTGTTCAATCATGCCAATCGAAGCAAACAACGCTAGCTATGATATGGAATTAAAAAATCAAGATTTTGAAACTCAGGTCGAGAGACATGACGAAAATAGCAAACTTGAGGAGGGAGTTGAGAAGAGCTAGTAGGTAAATTAAAATGTTCATACCTGGCTCGTGTGATATCGGATTTTTGTGTTCAATCATGCAAATCGAAGCAAACAACGCTAGCTATGATATGGAATTAAAAAATCAAGATTTTGAAACTCAGGTCGAGAGACATGACGAAAATAGCAAACTTGAGGAGGGAGTTGAGAAGAGCTAGTAGGTAAATTAAAATGTTCATACCTGGCTCGTGTGATATCGGATTTTTGTGTTCAATCATGCAAATCGAAGCAAACAACGCTAGCTATGATATGGAATTAAAAAATCAAGATTTTGAAACTCAGGTCGAGAGACATGACGAAAATAGCAAACTTGAGGAGGGAGTTGAGAGGAGCCCTTGAGTAAATTAAAATGTTCATACCTGGCTCGTGTGATATCGGATTTTTCTGTTCAACCATGCAAATCGAAGCTAGCAACGCTAGCTATGATATGGAATTAAAAAATCAGGATTTTGAAACTCAGGTCGAGAGACATGACGAAAATAGCAAACTTGAGGAGGGAGTTGAGAAGAGCTAGTAGGTAAATTAAAATGTTCATACCTGGCTCGTGTGATATCGGATTTTTGTGTTCAATCATGCAAATCGAATGTAACAACGCTAGCTATGATATGGAATTAAAAAAACAAGATTTTGAAACTCAGGTCGAGAGACATGACGAAAATAGCAAACTTGAGGAGGGAGTTGAGAAGAGCTAGTAGGTAAATTAAAATGTTCATACCGGGCTCGTGTGATATCGTATTTTTGTGTTCAATCATGCAAATCGAAGCAAACAAGGCTAGCTATGATATGGAATTAAAAAATCAAGATTTTGAAACTCAGGTCGAGAGACATGACGAAAATAGCAAACTTGAGGAGGGAGTTGAGAGGAGCCCTTGAGTAAATTAAAATGTTCATACCTGGCTCGTGTGATATCGGATTCTTGTGTTCAAACATGCGAATCGAAGCTAACAACGCTACCTATGATATGGAATTAAAAAATCAAGATTTTCAAACTCAGGTCGAGAGACATGACGAAAATAGCAAACTTGAGGAGGGAGTTGAGAGGAGCCCTTGAGTAAATTAAAATGTTCATACCTGGCTCGTGTGATATCGGATTTTTGTGTTCAACCATGCAAATCGAAGCTAGCAACGCTAGCTATGATATGGAATTAAAAAATCAGGATTTTGAAACTCAGGTCGAGAGACATGACGAAAATAGCAAACTTGAGGAGGGAGTTGAGAAGAGCTAGTAGGTAAATTAAAATGTTCATACCTGGCTCGTGTGATATCGGATTTTTGTGTTCAACCATGCAAATCGAAGCTAGCAACGCTAGCTATGATATGGAATTAAAAAATCAGGATTTTGAAACTCAGGTCGAGAGACATGACGAAAATAGCAAACTTGAGGAGGGAGTTGAGAAGAGCTAGTAGGTAAATTAAAATGTTCATACCTGGCTCGTGTGATATCGGATTTTTGTGTTCAACCATGCAAATCGAAGCTAACAACGCTACCTATGATATGGAATTAAAAAAACAAGATTTTGAAACTCAGGTCGAGAGACATGACGAAAATAGCAAACCTGAGGAGGGAGTTGAGAAGAGCTAGTAGGTAAATTAAAATGTTCATACCGGGCTCGTGTGATATCGGATTTTTGTGTTCAATCATGCAAATCGAAGCTAGCAACGCTAGCTATGATATGGAATTAAAAAATCAAGATTTTGAAACTCAGGTCGAGAGACATGAGGAAAATAGCAAACTTGAGGAGGGAGTTGAGAAGAGCTAGTAGGTAAATGAAAATGTTCATACCTGGCTCGTGTGATATCGGATTTTTGTGTTCAATCATGCAAATCGAAGCAAACAACGCTAGCTATGATATGGAATTAAAAAATCAAGATTTTGAAACTCAGGTCGAGAGACATGACGAAAATAGCAAACTTGAGGAGGGAGTTGAGAAGAGCTAGTAGGTAAATTAAAATGTTCATACCGGGCTCGTGTGATATCGGATTTTTGTGTTCAATCATGCCAATCGAAGCAAACAACGCTAGCTATGATATGGAATTAAAAAATCAAGATTTTGAAACTCAGGTCGAGAGACATGACGAAAATAGCAAACTTGAGGAGGGAGTTGAGAAGAGCTAGTAGGTAAATTAAAATGTTCATACCTGGCTCGTGTGATATCGGATTTTTGTGTTCAATCATGCAAATCGAAGCAAACAACGCTAGCTATGATATGGAATTAAAAAATCAAGATTTTGAAACTCAGGTCGAGAGACATGACGAAAATAGCAAACTTGAGGAGGGAGTTGAGAAGAGCTAGTAGGTAAATTAAAATGTTCATACCTGGCTCGTGTGATATCGGATTTTTGTGTTCAATCATGCAAATCGAAGCAAACAACGCTAGCTATGATATGGAATTAAAAAATCAAGATTTTGAAACTCAGGTCGAGAGACATGACGAAAATAGCAAACTTGAGGAGGGAGTTGAGAGGAGCCCTTGAGTAAATTAAAATGTTCATACCTGGCTCGTGTGATATCGGATTTTTCTGTTCAACCATGCAAATCGAAGCTAGCAACGCTAGCTATGATATGGAATTAAAAAATCAGGATTTTGAAACTCAGGTCGAGAGACATGACGAAAATAGCAAACTTGAGGAGGGAGTTGAGAAGAGCTAGTAGGTAAATTAAAATGTTCATACCTGGCTCGTGTGATATCGGATTTTTGTGTTCAATCATGCAAATCGAAGCTAACAACGCTAGCTATGATATGGAATTAAAAAAACAAGATTTTGAAACTCAGGTCGAGAGACATGACGAAAATAGCAAACTTGAGGAGGGAGTTGAGAAGAGCTAGTAGGTAAATTAAAATGTTCATACCGGGCTCGTGTGATATCGTATTTTTGTGTTCAATCATGCAAATCGAAGCAAACAAGGCTAGCTATGATATGGAATTAAAAAATCAAGATTTTGAAACTCAGGTCGAGAGACATGACGAAAATAGCAAACTTGAGGAGGGAGTTGAGAGGAGCCCTTGAGTAAATTAAAATGTTCATACCTGGCTCGTGTGATATCGGATTCTTGTGTTCAAACATGCGAATCGAAGCTAACAACGCTACCTATGATATGGAATTAAAAAATCAAGATTTTCAAACTCAGGTCGAGAGACATGACGAAAATAGCAAACTTGAGGAGGGAGTTGAGAGGAGCCCTTGAGTAAATTAAAATGTTCATACCTGGCTCGTGTGATATCGGATTTTTGTGTTCAACCATGCAAATCGAAGCTAGCAACGCTAGCTATGATATGGAATTAAAAAATCAGGATTTTGAAACTCAGGTCGAGAGACATGACGAAAATAGCAAACTTGAGGAGGGAGTTGAGAAGAGCTAGTAGGTAAATTAAAATGTTCATACCTGGCTCGTGTGATATCGGATTTTTGTGTTCAACCATGCAAATCGAAGCTAGCAACGCTAGCTATGATATGGAATTAAAAAATCAGGATTTTGAAACTCAGGTCGAGAGACATGACGAAAATAGCAAACTTGAGGAGGGAGTTGAGAAGAGCTAGTAGGTAAATTAAAATGTTCATACCTGGCTCGTGTGATATCGGATTTTTGTGTTCAACCATGCAAATCGAAGCTAACAACGCTACCTATGATATGGAATTAAAAAAACAAGATTTTGAAACTCAGGTCGAGAGACATGACGAAAATAGCAAACCTGAGGAGGGAGTTGAGAAGAGCTAGTAGGTAAATTAAAATGTTCATACCGGGCTCGTGTGATATCGGATTTTTGTGTTCAATCATGCAAATCGAAGCTAGCAACGCTAGCTATGATATGGAATTAAAAAATCAAGATTTTGAAACTCAGGTCGAGAGACATGAGGAAAATAGCAAACTTGAGGAGGGAGTTGAGAAGAGCTAGTAGGTAAATGAAAATGTTCATACCTGGCTCGTGTGATATCGGATTTTTGTGTTCAATCATGCAAATCGAAGCAAACAACGCTAGCTATGATATGGAATTAAAAAATCAAGATTTTGAAACTCAGGTCGAGAGACATGACGAAAATAGCAAACTTGAGGAGGGAGTTGAGAAGAGCTAGTAGGTAAATTAAAATGTTCATACCGGGCTCGTGTGATATCGGATTTTTGTGTTCAATCATGCCAATCGAAGCAAACAACGCTAGCTATGATATGGAATTAAAAAATCAAGATTTTGAAACTCAGGTCGAGAGACATGACGAAAATAGCAAACTTGAGGAGGGAGTTGAGAAGAGCTAGTAGGTAAATTAAAATGTTCATACCTGGCTCGTGTGATATCGGATTTTTGTGTTCAATCATGCAAATCGAAGCAAACAACGCTAGCTATGATATGGAATTAAAAAATCAAGATTTTGAAACTCAGGTCGAGAGACATGACGAAAATAGCAAACTTGAGGAGGGAGTTGAGAAGAGCTAGTAGGTAAATTAAAATGTTCATACCTGGCTCGTGTGATATCGGATTTTTGTGTTCAATCATGCAAATCGAAGCAAACAACGCTAGCTATGATATGGAATTAAAAAATCAAGATTTTGAAACTCAGGTCGAGAGACATGACGAAAATAGCAAACTTGAGGAGGGAGTTGAGAGGAGCCCTTGAGTAAATTAAAATGTTCATACCTGGCTCGTGTGATATCGGATTTTTCTGTTCAACCATGCAAATCGAAGCTAGCAACGCTAGCTATGATATGGAATTAAAAAATCAGGATTTTGAAACTCAGGTCGAGAGACATGACGAAAATAGCAAACTTGAGGAGGGAGTTGAGAAGAGCTAGTAGGTAAATTAAAATGTTCATACCTGGCTCGTGTGATATCGGATTTTTGTGTTCAATCATGCAAATCGAAGCTAACAACGCTAGCTATGATATGGAATTAAAAAAACAAGATTTTGAAACTCAGGTCGAGAGACATGACGAAAATAGCAAACTTGAGGAGGGAGTTGAGAAGAGCTAGTAGGTAAATTAAAATGTTCATACCGGGCTCGTGTGATATCGTATTTTTGTGTTCAATCATGCAAATCGAAGCAAACAAGGCTAGCTATGATATGGAATTAAAAAATCAAGATTTTGAAACTCAGGTCGAGAGACATGACGAAAATAGCAAACTTGAGGAGGGAGTTGAGAGGAGCCCTTGAGTAAATTAAAATGTTCATACCTGGCTCGTGTGATATCGGATTCTTGTGTTCAAACATGCGAATCGAAGCTAACAACGCTACCTATGATATGGAATTAAAAAATCAAGATTTTCAAACTCAGGTCGAGAGACATGACGAAAATAGCAAACTTGAGGAGGGAGTTGAGAGGAGCCCTTGAGTAAATTAAAATGTTCATACCTGGCTCGTGTGATATCGGATTTTTGTGTTCAACCATGCAAATCGAAGCTAGCAACGCTAGCTATGATATGGAATTAAAAAATCAGGATTTTGAAACTCAGGTCGAGAGACATGACGAAAATAGCAAACTTGAGGAGGGAGTTGAGAAGAGCTAGTAGGTAAATTAAAATGTTCATACCTGGCTCGTGTGATATCGGATTTTTGTGTTCAACCATGCAAATCGAAGCTAGCAACGCTAGCTATGATATGGAATTAAAAAATCAGGATTTTGAAACTCAGGTCGAGAGACATGACGAAAATAGCAAACTTGAGGAGGGAGTTGAGAAGAGCTAGTAGGTAAATTAAAATGTTCATACCTGGCTCGTGTGATATCGGATTTTTGTGTTCAACCATGCAAATCGAAGCTAGCAACGCTAGCTATGATATGGAATTAAAAAATCAAGATTTTGAAACTCAGGTCGAGAGACATGACGAAAATAGCAAACTTGAGGAGGGAGTTGAGAAGAGCTAGTAGGTAAATTAAAATGTTCATACCTGGCTCGTGTGATATCGGATTTTTGTGTTCAACCATGCAAATCGAAGCTAGCAACGCTAGCTATGATATGGAATTAAAAAATCAGGATTTTGAAACTCAGGTCGAGAGACATGACGAAAATAGCAAACTTGAGGAGGGAGTTGAGAAGAGCTAGTAGGTAAATTAAAATGTTCATACCTGGCTCGTGTGATATCGGATTTTTGTGTTCAATCATGCAAATCGAAGCAAACAACGCTAGCTATGATATGGAATTAAAAAATCAAGATTTTGAAACTCAGGTCGAGAGACATGACGAAAATAGCAAACTTGAGGAGGGAGTTGAGAAGAGCTAGTAGGTAAATTAAAATGTTCATACCTGGCTCGTGTGATATCGGATTTTTGTGTTCAATCATGCAAATCGAAGCAAACAACGCTAGCTATGATATGGAATTAAAAAATCAAGATTTTGAAACTCAGGTCGAGAGACATGACGAAAATAGCAAACTTGAGGAGGGAGTTGAGAGGAGCCCTTGAGTAAATTAAAATGTTCATACCTGGCTCGTGTGATATCGGATTTTTCTGTTCAACCATGCAAATCGAAGCTAGCAACGCTAGCTATGATATGGAATTAAAAAATCAGGATTTTGAAACTCAGGTCGAGAGACATGACGAAAATAGCAAACTTGAGGAGGGAGTTGAGAAGAGCTAGTAGGTAAATTAAAATGTTCATACCTGGCTCGTGTGATATCGGATTTTTGTGTTCAATCATGCAAATCGAAGCTAACAACGCTAGCTATGATATGGAATTAAAAAAACAAGATTTTGAAACTCAGGTCGAGAGACATGACGAAAATAGCAAACTTGAGGAGGGAGTTGAGAAGAGCTAGTAGGTAAATTAAAATGTTCATACCGGGCTCGTGTGATATCGTATTTTTGTGTTCAATCATGCAAATCGAAGCAAACAAGGCTAGCTATGATATGGAATTAAAAAATCAAGATTTTGAAACTCAGGTCGAGAGACATGACGAAAATAGCAAACTTGAGGAGGGAGTTGAGAGGAGCCCTTGAGTAAATTAAAATGTTCATACCTGGCTCGTGTGATATCGGATTCTTGTGTTCAAACATGCGAATCGAAGCTAACAACGCTACCTATGATATGGAATTAAAAAATCAAGATTTTCAAACTCAGGTCGAGAGACATGACGAAAATAGCAAACTTGAGGAGGGAGTTGAGAGGAGCCCTTGAGTAAATTAAAATGTTCATACCTGGCTCGTGTGATATCGGATTTTTGTGTTCAACCATGCAAATCGAAGCTAGCAACGCTAGCTATGATATGGAATTAAAAAATCAGGATTTTGAAACTCAGGTCGAGAGACATGACGAAAATAGCAAACTTGAGGAGGGAGTTGAGAAGAGCTAGTAGGTAAATTAAAATGTTCATACCTGGCTCGTGTGATATCGGATTTTTGTGTTCAACCATGCAAATCGAAGCTAGCAACGCTAGCTATGATATGGAATTAAAAAATCAGGATTTTGAAACTCAGGTCGAGAGACATGACGAAAATAGCAAACTTGAGGAGGGAGTTGAGAAGAGCTAGTAGGTAAATTAAAATGTTCATACCTGGCTCGTGTGATATCGGATTTTTGTGTTCAACCATGCAAATCGAAGCTAACAACGCTACCTATGATATGGAATTAAAAAAACAAGATTTTGAAACTCAGGTCGAGAGACATGACGAAAATAGCAAACCTGAGGAGGGAGTTGAGAAGAGCTAGTAGGTAAATTAAAATGTTCATACCGGGCTCGTGTGATATCGGATTTTTGTGTTCAATCATGCAAATCGAAGCTAGCAACGCTAGCTATGATATGGAATTAAAAAATCAAGATTTTGAAACTCAGGTCGAGAGACATGAGGAAAATAGCAAACTTGAGGAGGGAGTTGAGAAGAGCTAGTAGGTAAATGAAAATGTTCATACCTGGCTCGTGTGATATCGGATTTTTGTGTTCAATCATGCAAATCGAAGCAAACAACGCTAGCTATGATATGGAATTAAAAAATCAAGATTTTGAAACTCAGGTCGAGAGACATGACGAAAATAGCAAACTTGAGGAGGGAGTTGAGAAGAGCTAGTAGGTAAATTAAAATGTTCATACCGGGCTCGTGTGATATCGGATTTTTGTGTTCAATCATGCCAATCGAAGCAAACAACGCTAGCTATGATATGGAATTAAAAAATCAAGATTTTGAAACTCAGGTCGAGAGACATGACGAAAATAGCAAACTTGAGGAGGGAGTTGAGAAGAGCTAGTAGGTAAATTAAAATGTTCATACCTGGCTCGTGTGATATCGGATTTTTGTGTTCAATCATGCAAATCGAAGCAAACAACGCTAGCTATGATATGGAATTAAAAAATCAAGATTTTGAAACTCAGGTCGAGAGACATGACGAAAATAGCAAACTTGAGGAGGGAGTTGAGAAGAGCTAGTAGGTAAATTAAAATGTTCATACCTGGCTCGTGTGATATCGGATTTTTGTGTTCAATCATGCAAATCGAAGCAAACAACGCTAGCTATGATATGGAATTAAAAAATCAAGATTTTGAAACTCAGGTCGAGAGACATGACGAAAATAGCAAACTTGAGGAGGGAGTTGAGAGGAGCCCTTGAGTAAATTAAAATGTTCATACCTGGCTCGTGTGATATCGGATTTTTCTGTTCAACCATGCAAATCGAAGCTAGCAACGCTAGCTATGATATGGAATTAAAAAATCAGGATTTTGAAACTCAGGTCGAGAGACATGACGAAAATAGCAAACTTGAGGAGGGAGTTGAGAAGAGCTAGTAGGTAAATTAAAATGTTCATACCTGGCTCGTGTGATATCGGATTTTTGTGTTCAATCATGCAAATCGAAGCTAACAACGCTAGCTATGATATGGAATTAAAAAAACAAGATTTTGAAACTCAGGTCGAGAGACATGACGAAAATAGCAAACTTGAGGAGGGAGTTGAGAAGAGCTAGTAGGTAAATTAAAATGTTCATACCGGGCTCGTGTGATATCGTATTTTTGTGTTCAATCATGCAAATCGAAGCAAACAAGGCTAGCTATGATATGGAATTAAAAAATCAAGATTTTGAAACTCAGGTCGAGAGACATGACGAAAATAGCAAACTTGAGGAGGGAGTTGAGAGGAGCCCTTGAGTAAATTAAAATGTTCATACCTGGCTCGTGTGATATCGGATTCTTGTGTTCAAACATGCGAATCGAAGCTAACAACGCTACCTATGATATGGAATTAAAAAATCAAGATTTTCAAACTCAGGTCGAGAGACATGACGAAAATAGCAAACTTGAGGAGGGAGTTGAGAGGAGCCCTTGAGTAAATTAAAATGTTCATACCTGGCTCGTGTGATATCGGATTTTTGTGTTCAACCATGCAAATCGAAGCTAGCAACGCTAGCTATGATATGGAATTAAAAAATCAGGATTTTGAAACTCAGGTCGAGAGACATGACGAAAATAGCAAACTTGAGGAGGGAGTTGAGAAGAGCTAGTAGGTAAATTAAAATGTTCATACCTGGCTCGTGTGATATCGGATTTTTGTGTTCAACCATGCAAATCGAAGCTAGCAACGCTAGCTATGATATGGAATTAAAAAATCAGGATTTTGAAACTCAGGTCGAGAGACATGACGAAAATAGCAAACTTGAGGAGGGAGTTGAGAAGAGCTAGTAGGTAAATTAAAATGTTCATACCTGGCTCGTGTGATATCGGATTTTTGTGTTCAACCATGCAAATCGAAGCTAGCAACGCTAGCTATGATATGGAATTAAAAAATCAAGATTTTGAAACTCAGGTCGAGAGACATGACGAAAATAGCAAACTTGAGGAGGGAGTTGAGAAGAGCTAGTAGGTAAATTAAAATGTTCATACCTGGCTCGTGTGATATCGGATTTTTGTGTTCAACCATGCAAATCGAAGCTAGCAACGCTAGCTATGATATGGAATTAAAAAATCAGGATTTTGAAACTCAGGTCGAGAGACATGACGAAAATAGCAAACTTGAGGAGGGAGTTGAGAAGAGCTAGTAGGTAAATTAAAATGTTCATACCTGGCTCGTGTGATATCGGATTTTTGTGTTCAACCATTCAAATCGAAGCTAGCAACGCTAGCTATGATATAGAATTAAAAAATCAAGATTTTGAAACTCAGGTCGAGAGACATGACGAAAATAGCAAACTTGAGGAGGGAGTTGAGAAGAGCTAGTAGGTAAATTAAAATGTTCATACCTGGCTCGTGTGATATCGGATTTCTGTGTTCAATCATGCAAATCGAAGCTAACAACGCTACCTATGATATGGAATTAAAAAAACAAGATTTTGAAACTCAGGTCGAGAGACATGACGAAAATAGCAAACCTGAGGAGGGAGTTGAGAAGAGCTAGTAGGTAAATTAAAATGTTCATACCGGGCTCGTGTGATATCGGATTTTTGTGTTCAATCATGCAAATCGAAGCTAGCAACGCTAGCTATGATATGGAATTAAAAAATCAAGATTTTGAAACTCAGGTCGAGAGACATGAGGAAAATAGCAAACTTGAGGAGGGAGTTGAGAAGAGCTAGTAGGTAAATGAAAATGTTCATACCTGGCTCGTGTGATATCGGATTTTTGTGTTCAATCATGCAAATCGAAGCAAACAACGCTAGCTATGATATGGAATTAAAAAATCAAGATTTTGAAACTCAGGTCGAGAGACATGACGAAAATAGCAAACTTGAGGAGGGAGTTGAGAAGAGCTAGTAGGTAAATTAAAATGTTCATACCTGGCTCGTGTGATATCGGATTTTTGTGTTCAATCATGCAAATCGAAGCAAACAACGCTAGCTATGATATGGAATTAAAAAAAGAAGATTTTGAAACTCAGGTCGAGAGACATGACGAAAATAGCAAACTTGAGGAGGGAGTTGAGAAGAGCTAGTAGGTAAATTAAAATGTTCATACCTGGCTCGTGTGATATCGGATTTTTGTGTTCAACCATGCAAATCGAAGCTAGCAACGCTAGCTATGATATGGAATTAAAAAATCAGGATTTTGAAACTCAGGTCGAGAGACATGACGAAAATAGCAAACTTGAGGAGGGAGTTGAGAAGAGCTAGTAGGTAAATTAAAATGTTCATACCTGGCTCGTGTGATATCGGATTTTTGTGTTCAACCATGCAAATCGAAGCTAACAACGCTACCTATGATATGGAATTAAAAAAACAAGATTTTGAAACTCAGGTCGAGAGACATGACGAAAATAGCAAACCTGAGGAGGGAGTTGAGAAGAGCTAGTAGGTAAATTAAAATGTTCATACCGGGCTCGTGTGATATCGGATTTTTGTGTTCAATCATGCAAATCGAAGCTAGCAATGCTAGCTATGATATGGAATTAAAAAATCAAGATTTTGAAACTCAGGTCGAGAGACATGAGGAAAATAGCAAACTTGAGGAGGGAGTTGAGAAGAGCTAGTAGGTAAATGAAAATGTTCATACCTGGCTCGTGTGATATCGGATTTTTGTGTTCAATCATGCAAATCGAAGCAAACAACGCTAGCTATGATATGGAATTAAAAAATCAAGATTTTGAAACTCAGGTCGAGAGACATGACGAAAATAGCAAACTTGAGGAGGGAGTTGAGAAGAGCTAGTAGGTAAATTAAAATGTTCATACCGGGCTCGTGTGATATCGGATTTTTGTGTTCAATCATGCCAATCGAAGCAAACAACGCTAGCTATGATATGGAATTAAAAAATCAAGATTTTGAAACTCAGGTCGAGAGACATGACGAAAATAGCAAACTTGAGGAGGGAGTTGAGAAGAGCTAGTAGGTAAATTAAAATGTTCATACCTGGCTCGTGTGATATCGGATTTTTGTGTTCAATCATGCAAATCGAAGCAAACAACGCTAGCTATGATATGGAATTAAAAAATCAAGATTTTGAAACTCAGGTCGAGAGACATGACGAAAATAGCAAACTTGAGGAGGGAGTTGAGAAGAGCTAGTAGGTAAATTAAAATGTTCATACCTGGCTCGTGTGATATCGGATTTTTGTGTTCAATCATGCAAATCGAAGCAAACAACGCTAGCTATGATATGGAATTAAAAAATCAAGATTTTGAAACTCAGGTCGAGAGACATGACGAAAATAGCAAACTTGAGGAGGGAGTTGAGAGGAGCCCTTGAGTAAATTAAAATGTTCATACCTGGCTCGTGTGATATCGGATTTTTCTGTTCAACCATGCAAATCGAAGCTAGCAACGCTAGCTATGATATGGAATTAAAAAATCAGGATTTTGAAACTCAGGTCGAGAGACATGACGAAAATAGCAAACTTGAGGAGGGAGTTGAGAAGAGCTAGTAGGTAAATTAAAATGTTCATACCTGGCTCGTGTGATATCGGATTTTTGTGTTCAATCATGCAAATCGAAGCTAACAACGCTAGCTATGATATGGAATTAAAAAAACAAGATTTTGAAACTCAGGTCGAGAGACATGACGAAAATAGCAAACTTGAGGAGGGAGTTGAGAAGAGCTAGTAGGTAAATTAAAATGTTCATACCGGGCTCGTGTGATATCGTATTTTTGTGTTCAATCATGCAAATCGAAGCAAACAAGGCTAGCTATGATATGGAATTAAAAAATCAAGATTTTGAAACTCAGGTCGAGAGACATGACGAAAATAGCAAACTTGAGGAGGGAGTTGAGAGGAGCCCTTGAGTAAATTAAAATGTTCATACCTGGCTCGTGTGATATCGGATTCTTGTGTTCAAACATGCGAATCGAAGCTAACAACGCTACCTATGATATGGAATTAAAAAATCAAGATTTTCAAACTCAGGTCGAGAGACATGACGAAAATAGCAAACTTGAGGAGGGAGTTGAGAGGAGCCCTTGAGTAAATTAAAATGTTCATACCTGGCTCGTGTGATATCGGATTTTTGTGTTCAACCATGCAAATCGAAGCTAGCAACGCTAGCTATGATATGGAATTAAAAAATCAAGATTTTGAAACTCAGGTCGAGAGACATGACGAAAATAGCAAACTTGAGGAGGGAGTTGAGAGGAGCCCTTGAGTAAATTAAAATGTTCATACCTGGCTCGTGTGATATCGGATTTTTGTGTTCAAACATGCGAATCGAAGCTGGCGACGCTACCTATGATATGGAATTAAAAAATCAAGATTTTGAAACTCAGGTCCAGAGACATGACGAAAATAGCAAACTTGAGGAGGGAGTTGAGAAGAGCTAGTAGGTAAATGAAAATGTTCATACCTGGCTCGTGTGATATCGGATTTCTGTGTTCAATCATGCAAATCGAAGCTAACAACGCTAGCTATGATATGGAATTAAAAAAACAAGATTTTGAAACTCAGGTCGAGAGACATGACGAAAATAGCAAACCTGAGGAGGGAGTTGAGAAGAGCTAGTAGGTAAATTAAAATGTTCATACCGGGCTCGTGTGATATCGGATTTTTGTGTTCAATCATGCAAATCGAAGCTAGCAACGCTAGCTATGATATGGAATTAAAAAATCAAGATTTTGAAACTCAGATCGAGAGACATGACGAAAATAGCAAACTTGAGGACTGAGTTGAGAAGAGCTAGTAGGTAAATTAAAATGTTCATACCTAGCTCGTGTGATATCAGATTTTTGTGTTCAAACATGCGAATCGAAGCTAACAACGCTACCTATGATATGGAATTAAAAAATCAGGATTTTGAAACTCAGGTCGAGAGACATGACGAAAATAGCAAACTTGAGGAGGGAGTTGAGAAGAGCTAGTAGGTAAATTAAAATGTTCATACCGGGCTCGTGTGATATCGGATTTTTGTGTTCAATCATGCCAATCGAAGCAAACAACGCTAGCTATGATATGGAATTAAAAAATCAAGATTTTGAAACTCAGGTCGAGAGACATGACGAAAATAGCAAACTTGAGGAGGGAGTTGAGAAGAGCTAGTAGGTAAATTAAAATGTTCATACCTGGCTCGTGTGATATCGGATTTTTGTGTTCAATCATGCAAATCGAAGCAAACAACGCTAGCTATGATATGGAATTAAAAAATCAAGATTTTGAAACTCAGGTCGAGAGACATGACGAAAATAGCAAACTTGAGGAGGGAGTTGAGAAGAGCTAGTAGGTAAATTAAAATGTTCATACCTGGCTCGTGTGATATCGGATTTTTGTGTTCAATCATGCAAATCGAAGCAAACAACGCTAGCTATGATATGGAATTAAAAAATCAAGATTTTGAAACTCAGGTCGAGAGACATGACGAAAATAGCAAACTTGAGGAGGGAGTTGAGAGGAGCCCTTGAGTAAATTAAAATGTTCATACCTGGCTCGTGTGATATCGGATTTTTCTGTTCAACCATGCAAATCGAAGCTAGCAACGCTAGCTATGATATGGAATTAAAAAATCAGGATTTTGAAACTCAGGTCGAGAGACATGACGAAAATAGCAAACTTGAGGAGGGAGTTGAGAAGAGCTAGTAGGTAAATTAAAATGTTCATACCTGGCTCGTGTGATATCGGATTTTTGTGTTCAATCATGCAAATCGAAGCTAACAACGCTAGCTATGATATGGAATTAAAAAAACAAGATTTTGAAACTCAGGTCGAGAGACATGACGAAAATAGCAAACTTGAGGAGGGAGTTGAGAAGAGCTAGTAGGTAAATTAAAATGTTCATACCGGGCTCGTGTGATATCGTATTTTTGTGTTCAATCATGCAAATCGAAGCAAACAAGGCTAGCTATGATATGGAATTAAAAAATCAAGATTTTGAAACTCAGGTCGAGAGACATGACGAAAATAGCAAACTTGAGGAGGGAGTTGAGAGGAGCCCTTGAGTAAATTAAAATGTTCATACCTGGCTCGTGTGATATCGGATTCTTGTGTTCAAACATGCGAATCGAAGCTAACAACGCTACCTATGATATGGAATTAAAAAATCAAGATTTTCAAACTCAGGTCGAGAGACATGACGAAAATAGCAAACTTGAGGAGGGAGTTGAGAGGAGCCCTTGAGTAAATTAAAATGTTCATACCTGGCTCGTGTGATATCGGATTTTTGTGTTCAACCATGCAAATCGAAGCTAGCAACGCTAGCTATGATATGGAATTAAAAAATCAAGATTTTGAAACTCAGGTCGAGAGACATGACGAAAATAGCAAACTTGAGGAGGGAGTTGAGAGGAGCCCTTGAGTAAATTAAAATGTTCATACCTGGCTCGTGTGATATCGGATTTTTGTGTTCAAACATGCGAATCGAAGCTGGCGACGCTACCTATGATATGGAATTAAAAAATCAAGATTTTGAAACTCAGGTCCAGAGACATGACGAAAATAGCAAACTTGAGGAGGGAGTTGAGAAGAGCTAGTAGGTAAATGAAAATGTTCATACCTGGCTCGTGTGATATCGGATTTCTGTGTTCAATCATGCAAATCGAAGCTAACAACGCTAGCTATGATATGGAATTAAAAAAACAAGATTTTGAAACTCAGGTCGAGAGACATGACGAAAATAGCAAACCTGAGGAGGGAGTTGAGAAGAGCTAGTAGGTAAATTAAAATGTTCATACCGGGCTCGTGTGATATCGGATTTTTGTGTTCAATCATGCAAATCGAAGCTAGCAACGCTAGCTATGATATGGAATTAAAAAATCAAGATTTTGAAACTCAGATCGAGAGACATGACGAAAATAGCAAACTTGAGGACTGAGTTGAGAAGAGCTAGTAGGTAAATTAAAATGTTCATACCTAGCTCGTGTGATATCAGATTTTTGTGTTCAAACATGCGAATCGAAGCTAACAACGCTACCTATGATATGGAATTAAAAAATCAGGATTTTGAAACTCAGGTCGAGAGACATGACGAAAATAGCAAACTTGAGGAGGGAGTTGAGAAGAGCTAGTAGGTAAATTAAAATGTTCATACCGGGCTCGTGTGATATCGGATTTTTGTGTTCAATCATGCCAATCGAAGCAAACAACGCTAGCTATGATATGGAATTAAAAAATCAAGATTTTGAAACTCAGGTCGAGAGACATGACGAAAATAGCAAACTTGAGGAGGGAGTTGAGAAGAGCTAGTAGGTAAATTAAAATGTTCATACCTGGCTCGTGTGATATCGGATTTTTGTGTTCAATCATGCAAATCGAAGCAAACAACGCTAGCTATGATATGGAATTAAAAAATCAAGATTTTGAAACTCAGGTCGAGAGACATGACGAAAATAGCAAACTTGAGGAGGGAGTTGAGAAGAGCTAGTAGGTAAATTAAAATGTTCATACCTGGCTCGTGTGATATCGGATTTTTGTGTTCAATCATGCAAATCGAAGCAAACAACGCTAGCTATGATATGGAATTAAAAAATCAAGATTTTGAAACTCAGGTCGAGAGACATGACGAAAATAGCAAACTTGAGGAGGGAGTTGAGAGGAGCCCTTGAGTAAATTAAAATGTTCATACCTGGCTCGTGTGATATCGGATTTTTCTGTTCAACCATGCAAATCGAAGCTAGCAACGCTAGCTATGATATGGAATTAAAAAATCAGGATTTTGAAACTCAGGTCGAGAGACATGACGAAAATAGCAAACTTGAGGAGGGAGTTGAGAAGAGCTAGTAGGTAAATTAAAATGTTCATACCTGGCTCGTGTGATATCGGATTTTTGTGTTCAATCATGCAAATCGAAGCTAACAACGCTAGCTATGATATGGAATTAAAAAAACAAGATTTTGAAACTCAGGTCGAGAGACATGACGAAAATAGCAAACTTGAGGAGGGAGTTGAGAAGAGCTAGTAGGTAAATTAAAATGTTCATACCGGGCTCGTGTGATATCGTATTTTTGTGTTCAATCATGCAAATCGAAGCAAACAAGGCTAGCTATGATATGGAATTAAAAAATCAAGATTTTGAAACTCAGGTCGAGAGACATGACGAAAATAGCAAACTTGAGGAGGGAGTTGAGAGGAGCCCTTGAGTAAATTAAAATGTTCATACCTGGCTCGTGTGATATCGGATTCTTGTGTTCAAACATGCGAATCGAAGCTAACAACGCTACCTATGATATGGAATTAAAAAATCAAGATTTTCAAACTCAGGTCGAGAGACATGACGAAAATAGCAAACTTGAGGAGGGAGTTGAGAGGAGCCCTTGAGTAAATTAAAATGTTCATACCTGGCTCGTGTGATATCGGATTTTTGTGTTCAACCATGCAAATCGAAGCTAGCAACGCTAGCTATGATATGGAATTAAAAAATCAAGATTTTGAAACTCAGGTCGAGAGACATGACGAAAATAGCAAACTTGAGGAGGGAGTTGAGAGGAGCCCTTGAGTAAATTAAAATGTTCATACCTGGCTCGTGTGATATCGGATTTTTGTGTTCAAACATGCGAATCGAAGCTGGCGACGCTACCTATGATATGGAATTAAAAAATCAAGATTTTGAAACTCAGGTCCAGAGACATGACGAAAATAGCAAACTTGAGGAGGGAGTTGAGAAGAGCTAGTAGGTAAATGAAAATGTTCATACCTGGCTCGTGTGATATCGGATTTCTGTGTTCAATCATGCAAATCGAAGCTAACAACGCTAGCTATGATATGGAATTAAAAAAACAAGATTTTGAAACTCAGGTCGAGAGACATGACGAAAATAGCAAACCTGAGGAGGGAGTTGAGAAGAGCTAGTAGGTAAATTAAAATGTTCATACCGGGCTCGTGTGATATCGGATTTTTGTGTTCAATCATGCAAATCGAAGCTAGCAACGGTAGCTATGATATGGAATTAAAAAATCAAGATTTTGAAACTCAGATCGAGAGACATGACGAAAATAGCAAACTTGAGGACTGAGTTGAGAAGAGCTAGTAGGTAAATTAAAATGTTCATACCTAGCTCGTGTGATATCAGATTTTTGTGTTCAAACATGCGAATCGAAGCTAACAACGCTACCTATGATATGGAATTAAAAAATCAAGATTTTGAAACTCAGGTCGAGAGACATGACGAAAATAGCAAACTTGAGGAGGGAGTTGAGAAGAGCTAGTAGGTAAATTAAAATGTTCATACCGGGCTCGTGTGATATCGTATTTTTGTGTTCAATCATGCAAATCGAAGCAAACAAGGCTAGCTATGATATGGAATTAAAAAATCAAGATTTTGAAACTCAGGTCGAGAGACATGACGAAAATAGCAAACTTGAGGAGGGAGTTGAGAGGAGCCCTTGAGTAAATTAAAATGTTCATACCTGGCTCGTGTGATATCGGATTCTTGTGTTCAAACATGCGAATCGAAGCTAACAACGCTACCTATGATATGGAATTAAAAAATCAAGATTTTCAAACTCAGGTCGAGAGACATGACGAAAATAGCAAACTTGAGGAGGGAGTTGAGAGGAGCCCTTGAGTAAATTAAAATGTTCATACCTGGCTCGTGTGATATCGGATTTTTGTGTTCAACCATGCAAATCGAAGCTAGCAACGCTAGCTATGATATGGAATTAAAAAATCAAGATTTTGAAACTCAGGTCGAGAGACATGACGAAAATAGCAAACTTGAGGAGGGAGTTGAGAGGAGCCCTTGAGTAAATTAAAATGTTCATACCTGGCTCGTGTGATATCGGATTTTTGTGTTCAAACATGCGAATCGAAGCTGGCGACGCTACCTATGATATGGAATTAAAAAATCAAGATTTTGAAACTCAGGTCCAGAGACATGACGAAAATAGCAAACTTGAGGAGGGAGTTGAGAAGAGCTAGTAGGTAAATGAAAATGTTCATACCTGGCTCGTGTGATATCGGATTTCTGTGTTCAATCATGCAAATCGAAGCTAACAACGCTAGCTATGATATGGAATTAAAAAAACAAGATTTTGAAACTCAGGTCGAGAGACATGACGAAAATAGCAAACCTGAGGAGGGAGTTGAGAAGAGCTAGTAGGTAAATTAAAATGTTCATACCGGGCTCGTGTGATATCGGATTTTTGTGTTCAATCATGCAAATCGAAGCTAGCAACGCTAGCTATGATATGGAATTAAAAAATCAAGATTTTGAAACTCAGGTCGAGAGACATGACGAAAATAGCAAACTTGAGGACTGAGTTGAGAAGAGCTAGTAGGTAAATTAAAATGTTCATACCTAGCTCGTGTGATATCAGATTTTTGTGTTCAAACATGCGAATCGAAGCTAACAACGCTACCTATGATATGGAATTAAAAAATCAAGATTTTGAAACTCAGGTCGAGAGACATGACGAAAATAGCAAACTTGAGGAGGGAGTTGAGAAGAGCTAGTAGGTAAATTAAAATGTTCATACCGGGCTCGTGTGATATCGGATTTTTGTGTTCAATCATGCCAATCGAAGCAAACAACGCTAGCTATGATATGGAATTAAAAAATCAAGATTTTGAAACTCAGGTCGAGAGACATGACGAAAATAGCAAACTTGAGGAGGGAGTTGAGAAGAGCTAGTAGGTAAATTAAAATGTTCATACCTGGCTCGTGTGATATCGGATTTTTGTGTTCAATCATGCAAATCGAAGCTAGCAACGCTAGCTATGATATGGAATTAAAAAATCAAGATTTTGAAACTCAGGTCGAGAGACATGAGGAAAATAGCAAACTTGAGGAGGGAGTTGAGAAGAGCTAGTAGGTAAATGAAAATGTTCATACCTGGCTCGTGTGATATCGGATTTTTGTGTTCAATCATGCAAATCGAAGCAAACAACGCTAGCTATGATATGGAATTAAAAAATCAAGATTTTGAAACTCAGGTCGAGAGACATGACGAAAATAGCAAACTTGAGGAGGGAGTTGAGAAGAGCTAGTAGGTAAATTAAAATGTTCATACCTGGCTCGTGTGATATCGGATTTTTGTGTTCAATCATGCAAATCGAAGCAAACAACGCTAGCTATGATATGGAATTAAAAAAAGAAGATTTTGAAACTCAGGTCGAGAGACATGACGAAAATAGCAAACTTGAGGAGGGAGTTGAGAAGAGCTAGTAGGTAAATTAAAATGTTCATACCTGGCTCGTGTGATATCGGATTTTTGTGTTCAACCATGCAAATCGAAGCTAGCAACGCTAGCTATGATATGGAATTAAAAAATCAGGATTTTGAAACTCAGGTCGAGAGACATGACGAAAATAGCAAACTTGAGGAGGGAGTTGAGAAGAGCTAGTAGGTAAATTAAAATGTTCATACCTGGCTCGTTTGATATCGGATTTTTGTGTTCAACCATGCAAATCGAAGCTAGCAACGCTAGCTATGATATGGAATTAAAAAATCAGGATTTTGAAACTCAGGTCGAGAGACATGACGAAAATAGCAAACTTGAGGAGGGAGTTGAGAAGAGCTAGTAGGTAAATTAAAATGTTCATACCTGGCTCGTGTGATATCGGATTTTTGTGTTCAACCATGCAAATCGAAGCTAGCAACGCTAGCTATGATATGGAATTAAAAAATCAAGATTTTGAAACTCAGGTCGAGAGACATGACGAAAATAGCAAACTTGAGGAGGGAGTTGAGAAGAGCTAGTAGGTAAATTAAAATGTTCATACCTGGCTCGTGTGATATCGGATTTCTGTGTTCAATCATGCAAATCGAAGCTAACAACGCTACCTATGATATGGAATTAAAAAAACAAGATTTTGAAACTCAGGTCGAGAGACATGACGAAAATAGCAAACCTGAGGAGGGAGTTGAGAAGAGCTAGTAGGTAAATTAAAATGTTCATACCGGGCTCGTGTGATATCGGATGTTTGTGTTCAATCATGCAAATCGAAGCTAGCAACGCTAGCTATGATATGGAATTAAAAAATCAAGATTTTGAAACTCAGATCGAGAGACATGACGAAAATAGCAAACTTGAGGACTGAGTTGAGAAGAGCTAGTAGGTAAATAAAAATGTTCATACCTAGCTCGTGTGATATCAGATTTTTGTGTTCAAACATGCGAATCGAAGCTAACAACGCTACCTATGATATGGAATTAAAAAATCAAGATTTTGAAACTCAGGTCGAGAGACATGACGAAAATAGCAAACTTGAGGAGGGAGTTGAGAAGAGCTAGTAGGTAAATTAAAATGTTCATACCGGGCTCGTGTGATATCGGATTTTTGTGTTCAATCATGCCAATCGAAGCAAACAACGCTAGCTATGATATGGAATTAAAAAATCAAGATTTTGAAACTCAGGTCGAGAGACATGACGAAAATAGCAAACTTGAGGAGGGAGTTGAGAAGAGCTAGTAGGTAAATTAAAATGTTCATACCTGGCTCGTGTGATATCGGATTTTTGTGTTCAATCATGCAAATCGAAGCAAACAACGCTAGCTATGATATGGAATTAAAAAATCAAGATTTTGAAACTCAGGTCGAGAGACATGACGAAAATAGCAAACTTGAGGAGGGAGTTGAGAAGAGCTAGTAGGTAAATTAAAATGTTCATACCTGGCTCGTGTGATATCGGATTTTTGTGTTCAATCATGCAAATCGAAGCAAACAACGCTAGCTATGATATGGAATTAAAAAATCAAGATTTTGAAACTCAGGTCGAGAGACATGACGAAAATAGCAAACTTGAGGAGGGAGTTGAGAGGAGCCCTTGAGTAAATTAAAATGTTCATACCTGGCTCGTGTGATATCGGATTTTTCTGTTCAACCATGCAAATCGAAGCTAGCAACGCTAGCTATGATATGGAATTAAAAAATCAGGATTTTGAAACTCAGGTCGAGAGACATGACGAAAATAGCAAACTTGAGGAGGGAGTTGAGAAGAGCTAGTAGGTAAATTAAAATGTTCATACCTGGCTCGTGTGATATCGGATTTTTGTGTTCAATCATGCAAATCGAAGCTAACAACGCTAGCTATGATATGGAATTAAAAAAACAAGATTTTGAAACTCAGGTCGAGAGACATGACGAAAATAGCAAACTTGAGGAGGGAGTTGAGAAGAGCTAGTAGGTAAATTAAAATGTTCATACCGGGCTCGTGTGATATCGTATTTTTGTGTTCAATCATGCAAATCGAAGCAAACAACGCTAGCTATGATATGGAATTAAAAAATCAAGATTTTGAAACTCAGGTCGAGAGACATGACGAAAATAGCAAACTTGAGGAGGGAGTTGAGAGGAGCCCTTGAGTAAATTAAAATGTTCATACCTGGCTCGTGTGATATCGGATTCTTGTGTTCAAACATGCGAATCGAAGCTAACAACGCTACCTATGATATGGAATTAAAAAATCAAGATTTTCAAACTCAGGTCGAGAGACATGACGAAAATAGCAAACTTGAGGAGGGAGTTGAGAGGAGCCCTTGAGTAAATTAAAATGTTCATACCTGGCTCGTGTGATATCGGATTTTTGTGTTCAACCATGCAAATCGAAGCTAGCAACGCTAGCTATGATATGGAATTAAAAAATCAAGATTTTGAAACTCAGGTCGAGAGACATGACGAAAATAGCAAACTTGAGGAGGGAGTTGAGAGGAGCCCTTGAGTAAATTAAAATGTTCATACCTGGCTCGTGTGATATCGGATTTTTGTGTTCAAACATGCGAATCGAAGCTGGCGACGCTACCTATGATATGGAATTAAAAAATCAAGATTTTGAAACTCAGGTCCAGAGACATGACGAAAATAGCAAACTTGAGGAGGGAGTTGAGAAGAGCTAGTAGGTAAATGAAAATGTTCATACCTGGCTCGTGTGATATCGGATTTCTGTGTTCAATCATGCAAATCGAAGCTAACAACGCTACCTATGATATGGAATTAAAAAAACAAGATTTTGAAACTCAGGTCGAGAGACATGACGAAAATAGCAAACCTGAGGAGGGAGTTGAGAAGAGCTAGTAGGTAAATTAAAATGTTCATACCGGGCTCGTGTGATATCGGATTTTTGTGTTCAATCATGCAAATCGAAGCTAGCAACGCTAGCTATGATATGGAATTAAAAAATCAAGATTTTGAAACTCAGATCGAGAGACATGACGAAAATAGCAAACTTGAGGACTGAGTTGAGAAGAGCTAGTAGGTAAATTAAAATGTTCATACCTAGCTCGTGTGATATCAGATTTTTGTGTTCAAACATGCGAATCGAAGCTAACAACGCTACCTATGATATGGAATTAAAAAATCAAGATTTTGAAACTCAGGTCGAGAGACATGACGAAAATAGCAAACTTGAGGAGGGAGTTGAGAAGAGCTAGTAGGTAAATTAAAATGTTCATACCGGGCTCGTGTGATATCGGATTTTTGTGTTCAATCATGCCAATCGAAGCAAACAACGCTAGCTATGATATGGAATTAAAAAATCAAGATTTTGAAACTCAGGTCGAGAGACATGACGAAAATAGCAAACTTGAGGAGGGAGTTGAGAAGAGCTAGTAGGTAAATTAAAATGTTCATACCTGGCTCGTGTGATATCGGATTTTTGTGTTCAATCATGCAAATCGAAGCAAACAACGCTAGCTATGATATGGAATTAAAAAATCAAGATTTTGAAACTCAGGTCGAGAGACATGACGAAAATAGCAAACTTGAGGAGGGAGTTGAGAAGAGCTAGTAGGTAAATTAAAATGTTCATACCTGGCTCGTGTGATATCGGATTTTTGTGTTCAATCATGCAAATCGAAGCAAACAACGCTAGCTATGATATGGAATTAAAAAATCAAGATTTTGAAACTCAGGTCGAGAGACATGACGAAAATAGCAAACTTGAGGAGGGAGTTGAGAGGAGCCCTTGAGTAAATTAAAATGTTCATACCTGGCTCGTGTGATATCGGATTTTTCTGTTCAACCATGCAAATCGAAGCTAGCAACGCTAGCTATGATATGGAATTAAAAAATCAGGATTTTGAAACTCAGGTCGAGAGACATGACGAAAATAGCAAACTTGAGGAGGGAGTTGAGAAGAGCTAGTAGGTAAATTAAAATGTTCATACCGGGCTCGTGTGATATCGGATTTTTGTGTTCAATCATGCCAATCGAAGCAAACAACGCTAGCTATGATATGGAATTAAAAAATCAAGATTTTGAAACTCAGGTCGAGAGACATGACGAAAATAGCAAACTTGAGGAGGGAGTTGAGAAGAGCTAGTAGGTAAATTAAAATGTTCATACCTGGCTCGTGTGATATCGGATTTTTGTGTTCAATCATGCAAATCGAAGCAAACAACGCTAGCTATGATATGGAATTAAAAAATCAAGATTTTGAAACTCAGGTCGAGAGACATGACGAAAATAGCAAACTTGAGGAGGGAGTTGAGAAGAGCTAGTAGGTAAATTAAAATGTTCATACCTGGCTCGTGTGATATCGGATTTTTGTGTTCAATCATGCAAATCGAAGCAAACAACGCTAGCTATGATATGGAATTAAAAAATCAAGATTTTGAAACTCAGGTCGAGAGACATGACGAAAATAGCAAACTTGAGGAGGGAGTTGAGAGGAGCCCTTGAGTAAATTAAAATGTTCATACCTGGCTCGTGTGATATCGGATTTTTGTGTTCAAACATGCGAATCGAAGCTGGCGACGCTACCTATGATATGGAATTAAAAAATCAAGATTTTGAAACTCAGGTCCAGAGACATGACGAAAATAGCAAACTTGAGGAGGGAGTTGAGAAGAGCTAGTAGGTAAATTAAAATGTTCATACCTGGCTCGTGTGATATCGGATTTCTGTGTTCAATCATGCAAATCGAAGCTAACAACGCTAGCTATGATATGGAATTAAAAAAACAAGATTTTGAAACTCAGGTCGAGAGACATGACGAAAATAGCAAACCTGAGGAGGGAGTTGAGAAGAGCTAGTAGGTAAATTAAAATGTTCATACCGGGCTCGTGTGATATCGGATTTTTGTGTTCAATCATGCAAATCGAAGCTAGCAACGCTAGCTATGATATGGAATTAAAAAATCAAGATTTTGAAACTCAGGTCGAGAGACATGACGAAAATAGCAAACTTGAGGACTGAGTTGAGAAGAGCTAGTAGGTAAATTAAAATGTTCATACCTAGCTCGTGTGATATCAGATTTTTGTGTTCAAACATGCGAATCGAAGCTAACAACGCTACCTATGATATGGAATTAAAAAATCAAGATTTTGAAACTCAGGTCGAGAGACATGACGAAAATAGCAAACTTGAGGAGGGAGTTGAGAAGAGCTAGTAGGTAAATTAAAATGTTCATACCGGGCTCGTGTGATATCGGATTTTTGTGTTCAATCATGCCAATCGAAGCAAACAACGCTAGCTATGATATGGAATTAAAAAATCAAGATTTTGAAACTCAGGTCGAGAGACATGACGAAAATAGCAAACTTGAGGAGGGAGTTGAGAAGAGCTAGTAGGTAAATTAAAATGTTCATACCTGGCTCGTGTGATATCGGATTTTTGTGTTCAATCATGCAAATCGAAGCTAGCAACGCTAGCTATGATATGGAATTAAAAAATCAAGATTTTGAAACTCAGGTCGAGAGACATGAGGAAAATAGCAAACTTGAGGAGGGAGTTGAGAAGAGCTAGTAGGTAAATGAAAATGTTCATACCTGGCTCGTGTGATATCGGATTTTTGTGTTCAATCATGCAAATCGAAGCAAACAACGCTAGCTATGATATGGAATTAAAAAATCAAGATTTTGAAACTCAGGTCGAGAGACATGACGAAAATAGCAAACTTGAGGAGGGAGTTGAGAAGAGCTAGTAGGTAAATTAAAATGTTCATACCTGGCTCGTGTGATATCGGATTTTTGTGTTCAATCATGCAAATCGAAGCAAACAACGCTAGCTATGATATGGAATTAAAAAAAGAAGATTTTGAAACTCAGGTCGAGAGACATGACGAAAATAGCAAACTTGAGGAGGGAGTTGAGAAGAGCTAGTAGGTAAATTAAAATGTTCATACCTGGCTCGTGTGATATCGGATTTTTGTGTTCAACCATGCAAATCGAAGCTAGCAACGCTAGCTATGATATGGAATTAAAAAATCAGGATTTTGAAACTCAGGTCGAGAGACATGACGAAAATAGCAAACTTGAGGAGGGAGTTGAGAAGAGCTAGTAGGTAAATTAAAATGTTCATACCTGGCTCGTGTGATATCGGATTTTTGTGTTCAACCATGCAAATCGAAGCTAGCAACGCTAGCTATGATATGGAATTAAAAAATCAGGATTTTGAAACTCAGGTCGAGAGACATGACGAAAATAGCAAACTTGAGGAGGGAGTTGAGAAGAGCTAGTAGGTAAATTAAAATGTTCATACCTGGCTCGTGTGATATCGGATTTTTGTGTTCAACCATGCAAATCGAAGCTAGCAACGCTAGCTATGATATGGAATTAAAAAATCAAGATTTTGAAACTCAGGTCGAGAGACATGACGAAAATAGCAAACTTGAGGAGGGAGTTGAGAAGAGCTAGTAGGTAAATTAAAATGTTCATACCTGGCTCGTGTGATATCGGATTTCTGTGTTCAATCATGCAAATCGAAGCTAACAACGCTACCTATGATATGGAATTAAAAAAACAAGATTTTGAAACTCAGGTCGAGAGACATGACGAAAATAGCAAACCTGAGGAGGGAGTTGAGAAGAGCTAGTAGGTAAATTAAAATGTTCATACCGGGCTCGTGTGATATCGGATTTTTGTGTTCAATCATGCAAATCGAAGCTAGCAACGCTAGCTATGATATGGAATTAAAAAATCAAGATTTTGAAACTCAGATCGAGAGACATGACGAAAATAGCAAACTTGAGGACTGAGTTGAGAAGAGCTAGTAGGTAAATAAAAATGTTCATACCTAGCTCGTGTGATATCAGATTTTTGTGTTCAAACATGCGAATCGAAGCTAACAACGCTACCTATGATATGGAATTAAAAAATCAAGATTTTGAAACTCAGGTCGAGAGACATGACGAAAATAGCAAACTTGAGGAGGGAGTTGAGAAGAGCTAGTAGGTAAATTAAAATGTTCATACCGGGCTCGTGTGATATCGGATTTTTGTGTTCAATCATGCCAATCGAAGCAAACAACGCTAGCTATGATATGGAATTAAAAAATCAAGATTTTGAAACTCAGGTCGAGAGACATGACGAAAATAGCAAACTTGAGGAGGGAGTTGAGAAGAGCTAGTAGGTAAATTAAAATGTTCATACCTGGCTCGTGTGATATCGGATTTTTGTGTTCAATCATGCAAATCGAAGCAAACAACGCTAGCTATGATATGGAATTAAAAAATCAAGATTTTGAAACTCAGGTCGAGAGACATGACGAAAATAGCAAACTTGAGGAGGGAGTTGAGAAGAGCTAGTAGGTAAATTAAAATGTTCATACCTGGCTCGTGTGATATCGGATTTTTGTGTTCAATCATGCAAATCGAAGCAAACAACGCTAGCTATGATATGGAATTAAAAAATCAAGATTTTGAAACTCAGGTCGAGAGACATGACGAAAATAGCAAACTTGAGGAGGGAGTTGAGAGGAGCCCTTGAGTAAATTAAAATGTTCATACCTGGCTCGTGTGATATCGGATTTTTCTGTTCAACCATGCAAATCGAAGCTAGCAACGCTAGCTATGATATGGAATTAAAAAATCAGGATTTTGAAACTCAGGTCGAGAGACATGACGAAAATAGCAAACTTGAGGAGGGAGTTGAGAAGAGCTAGTAGGTAAATTAAAATGTTCATACCTGGCTCGTGTGATATCGGATTTTTGTGTTCAATCATGCAAATCGAAGCTAACAACGCTAGCTATGATATGGAATTAAAAAAACAAGATTTTGAAACTCAGGTCGAGAGACATGACGAAAATAGCAAACTTGAGGAGGGAGTTGAGAAGAGCTAGTAGGTAAATTAAAATGTTCATACCGGGCTCGTGTGATATCGTATTTTTGTGTTCAATCATGCAAATCGAAGCAAACAACGCTAGCTATGATATGGAATTAAAAAATCAAGATTTTGAAACTCAGGTCGAGAGACATGACGAAAATAGCAAACTTGAGGAGGGAGTTGAGAGGAGCCCTTGAGTAAATTAAAATGTTCATACCTGGCTCGTGTGATATCGGATTCTTGTGTTCAAACATGCGAATCGAAGCTAACAACGCTACCTATGATATGGAATTAAAAAATCAAGATTTTCAAACTCAGGTCGAGAGACATGACGAAAATAGCAAACTTGAGGAGGGAGTTGAGAGGAGCCCTTGAGTAAATTAAAATGTTCATACCTGGCTCGTGTGATATCGGATTTTTGTGTTCAACCATGCAAATCGAAGCTAGCAACGCTAGCTATGATATGGAATTAAAAAATCAAGATTTTGAAACTCAGGTCGAGAGACATGACGAAAATAGCAAACTTGAGGAGGGAGTTGAGAGGAGCCCTTGAGTAAATTAAAATGTTCATACCTGGCTCGTGTGATATCGGATTTTTGTGTTCAAACATGCGAATCGAAGCTGGCGACGCTACCTATGATATGGAATTAAAAAATCAAGATTTTGAAACTCAGGTCCAGAGACATGACGAAAATAGCAAACTTGAGGAGGGAGTTGAGAAGAGCTAGTAGGTAAATGAAAATGTTCATACCTGGCTCGTGTGATATCGGATTTCTGTGTTCAATCATGCAAATCGAAGCTAACAACGCTACCTATGATATGGAATTAAAAAAACAAGATTTTGAAACTCAGGTCGAGAGACATGACGAAAATAGCAAACCTGAGGAGGGAGTTGAGAAGAGCTAGTAGGTAAATTAAAATGTTCATACCGGGCTCGTGTGATATCGGATTTTTGTGTTCAATCATGCAAATCGAAGCTAGCAACGCTAGCTATGATATGGAATTAAAAAATCAAGATTTTGAAACTCAGATCGAGAGACATGACGAAAATAGCAAACTTGAGGACTGAGTTGAGAAGAGCTAGTAGGTAAATTAAAATGTTCATACCTAGCTCGTGTGATATCAGATTTTTGTGTTCAAACATGCGAATCGAAGCTAAGAACGCTACCTATGATATGGAATTAAAAAATCAAGATTTTGAAACTCAGGTCGAGAGACATGACGAAAATAGCAAACTTGAGGAGGGAGTTGAGAAGAGCTAGTAGGTAAATTAAAATGTTCATACCGGGCTCGTGTGATATCGGATTTTTGTGTTCAATCATGCCAATCGAAGCAAACAACGCTAGCTATGATATGGAATTAAAAAATCAAGATTTTGAAACTCAGGTCGAGAGACATGACGAAAATAGCAAACTTGAGGAGGGAGTTGAGAAGAGCTAGTAGGTAAATTAAAATGTTCATACCTGGCTCGTGTGATATCGGATTTTTGTGTTCAATCATGCAAATCGAAGCAAACAACGCTAGCTATGATATGGAATTAAAAAATCAAGATTTTGAAACTCAGGTCGAGAGACATGACGAAAATAGCAAACTTGAGGAGGGAGTTGAGAAGAGCTAGTAGGTAAATTAAAATGTTCATACCTGGCTCGTGTGATATCGGATTTTTGTGTTCAATCATGCAAATCGAAGCAAACAACGCTAGCTATGATATGGAATTAAAAAATCAAGATTTTGAAACTCAGGTCGAGAGACATGACGAAAATAGCAAACTTGAGGAGGGAGTTGAGAGGAGCCCTTGAGTAAATTAAAATGTTCATACCTGGCTCGTGTGATATCGGATTTTTCTGTTCAACCATGCAAATCGAAGCTAGCAACGCTAGCTATGATATGGAATTAAAAAATCAGGATTTTGAAACTCAGGTCGAGAGACATGACGAAAATAGCAAACTTGAGGAGGGAGTTGAGAAGAGCTAGTAGGTAAATTAAAATGTTCATACCTGGCTCGTGTGATATCGGATTTTTGTGTTCAATCATGCAAATCGAAGCTAACAACGCTAGCTATGATATGGAATTAAAAAAACAAGATTTTGAAACTCAGGTCGAGAGACATGACGAAAATAGCAAACTTGAGGAGGGAGTTGAGAAGAGCTAGTAGGTAAATTAAAATGTTCATACCGGGCTCGTGTGATATCGTATTTTTGTGTTCAATCATGCAAATCGAAGCAAACAACGCTAGCTATGATATGGAATTAAAAAATCAAGATTTTGAAACTCAGGTCGAGAGACATGACGAAAATAGCAAACTTGAGGAGGGAGTTGAGAGGAGCCCTTGAGTAAATTAAAATGTTCATACCTGGCTCGTGTGATATCGGATTCTTGTGTTCAAACATGCGAATCGAAGCTAACAACGCTACCTATGATATGGAATTAAAAAATCAAGATTTTCAAACTCAGGTCGAGAGACATGACGAAAATAGCAAACTTGAGGAGGGAGTTGAGAGGAGCCCTTGAGTAAATTAAAATGTTCATACCTGGCTCGTGTGATATCGGATTTTTGTGTTCAACCATGCAAATCGAAGCTAGCAACGCTAGCTATGATATGGAATTAAAAAATCAAGATTTTGAAACTCAGGTCGAGAGACATGACGAAAATAGAAAACTTGAGGAGGGAGTTGAGAGGAGCCCTTGAGTAAATTAAAATGTTCATACCTGGCTCGTGTGATATCGGATTTTTGTGTTCAAACATGCGAATCGAAGCTGGCGACGCTACCTATGATATGGAATTAAAAAATCAAGATTTTGAAACTCAGGTCCAGAGACATGACGAAAATAGCAAACTTGAGGAGGGAGTTGAGAAGAGCTAGTAGGTAAATGAAAATGTTCATACCTGGCTCGTGTGATATCGGATTTCTGTGTTCAATCATGCAAATCGAAGCTAACAACGCTACCTATGATATGGAATTAAAAAAACAAGATTTTGAAACTCAGGTCGAGAGACATGACGAAAATAGCAAACCTGAGGAGGGAGTTGAGAAGAGCTAGTAGGTAAATTAAAATGTTCATACCGGGCTCGTGTGATATCGGATTTTTGTGTTCAATCCTGCAAATCGAAGCTAGCAACGCTAGCTATGATATGGAATTAAAAAATCAAGATTTTGAAACTCAGATCGAGAGACATGACGAAAATAGCAAACTTGAGGACTGAGTTGAGAAGAGCTAGTAGGTAAATTAAAATGTTCATACCTAGCTCGTGTGATATCAGATTTTTGTGTTCAAACATGCGAATCGAAGCTAACAACGCTACCTATGATATGGAATTAAAAAATCAAGATTTTGAAACTCAGGTCGAGAGACATGACGAAAATAGCAAACTTGAGGAGGGAGTTGAGAAGAGCTAGTAGGTAAATTAAAATGTTCATACCGGGCTCGTGTGATATCGGATTTTTGTGTTCAATCATGCCAATCGAAGCAAACAACGCTAGCTATGATATGGAATTAAAAAATCAAGATTTTGAAACTCAGGTCGAGAGACATGACGAAAATAGCAAACTTGAGGAGGGAGTTGAGAAGAGCTAGTAGGTAAATTAAAATGTTCATACCTGGCTCGTGTGATATCGGATTTTTGTGTTCAATCATGCAAATCGAAGCAAACAACGCTAGCTATGATATGGAATTAAAAAATCAAGATTTTGAAACTCAGGTCGAGAGACATGACGAAAATAGCAAACTTGAGGAGGGAGTTGAGAAGAGCTAGTAGGTAAATTAAAATGTTCATACCTGGCTCGTGTGATATCGGATTTTTGTGTTCAATCATGCAAATCGAAGCAAACAACGCTAGCTATGATATGGAATTAAAAAATCAAGATTTTGAAACTCAGGTCGAGAGACATGACGAAAATAGCAAACTTGAGGAGGGAGTTGAGAGGAGCCCTTGAGTAAATTAAAATGTTCATACCTGGCTCGTGTGATATCGGATTTTTCTGTTCAACCATGCAAATCGAAGCTAGCAACGCTAGCTATGATATGGAATTAAAAAATCAGGATTTTGAAACTCAGGTCGAGAGACATGACGAAAATAGCAAACTTGAGGAGGGAGTTGAGAAGAGCTAGTAGGTAAATTAAAATGTTCATACCTGGCTCGTGTGATATCGGATTTTTGTGTTCAATCATGCAAATCGAAGCTAACAACGCTAGCTATGATATGGAATTAAAAAAACAAGATTTTGAAACTCAGGTCGAGAGACATGACGAAAATAGCAAACTTGAGGAGGGAGTTGAGAAGAGCTAGTAGGTAAATTAAAATGTTCATACCGGGCTCGTGTGATATCGTATTTTTGTGTTCAATCATGCAAATCGAAGCAAACAACGCTAGCTATGATATGGAATTAAAAAATCAAGATTTTGAAACTCAGGTCGAGAGACATGACGAAAATAGCAAACTTGAGGAGGGAGTTGAGAGGAGCCCTTGAGTAAATTAAAATGTTCATACCTGGCTCGTGTGATATCGGATTTTTGTGTTCAAACATGCGAATCGAAGCTGGCGACGCTACCTATGATATGGAATTAAAAAATCAAGATTTTGAAACTCAGGTCGAGAGACATGACGAAAATAGCAAACTTAAGGAGGGAGTTGAGAAGAGCTAGTAGGTAAATTAAAATGTTCATACCTGGCTCGTGTGATATCGGATTTTTGTGTTCAATCATGCAAATCGAAGCAAACAACGCTAGCTATGATATGGAATTAAAAAATCAAGATTTTGAAACTCAGGTCGAGAGACATGACGAAAATAGCAAACTTGAGGAGGGAGTTGAGAAGAGCTAGTAGGTAAATTAAAATGTTCATACCGGGCTCGTGTGATATCGGATTTTTGTGTTCAATCATGCAAATCGAAGCTAGCAACGCTAGCTATGATATGGAATTAAAAAATCAAGATTTTGAAACTCAGGTCAAGAGACATGACGAAAATAGCAAACTTGAGGAGGGAGTTGAGAGGAGCCCTTGAGTAAATTAAAATGTTCATACCTGGCTCGTGTGATATCGGATTTTTGTGTTCAAACATGCGAATCGAAGCTGGCGACGCTACCTATGATATGGAATTAAAAAATCAAGATTTTGAAACTCAGGTCGAGAGACATGACGAAAATAGCAAACTTGAGGAAGGAGTTGAGAAGAGCTAGTAGGTAAATTAAAATGTTCATACCTGGCTCGTGTGATATCGGATTTTTGTGTTCAATCATGCAAATCGAAGCAAACAACGCTAGCTATGATATGGAATTAAAAAATCAAGATTCTGAAACTCAGGTCGAGAGACATGACGAAAATAGCAAACTTGAGGAGGGAGTTGACAGGAGCCCTTGAGTAAATTAAAATGTTCATACCTGGCTCGTGTGATATCGGATTTTTGTGTTCAAACATGCGAATCGAAGCTGGCGACGCTACCTATGATATGGAATTAAAAAATCAAGATTTTGAAAGTCAGGTCGAGAGACATGACGAAAATAGCAAACTTGAGGAGGGAGTTGAGAAGAGCTAGTAGGTAAATTAAAATGTTCATACCTGGCTCGTGTGATATCGGATTTTTGTGTTCAATCATGCAAATCGAAGCAAACAACGCTAGCTATGATATGGAATTAAAAAATCAAGATTTTGAAACTCAGCTCGAGAGACATGACGAAAATAGCAAACTTGAGGAGGGAGTTGAGAAGAGCTAGTAGGTAAATTAAAATGTTCATACCTGGCTCGTGTGATATCGGATTTTTGTGTTCAATCATGCAAATCGAAGCAAACAACGCTACCTATGATATGGAATTAAAAAATCAAGAATTTGGAACTCAGGTCGAGAGACATGACGAAAATAGCAAACTTGAGGAGGGAGTTGAGAGGAGCCCTTGAGTAAATTAAAATGTTCATACCTGGCTCGTGTGATATCGGATTTTTGTGTTCAAACATGCGAATCGAAGCTGGCGACGCTACCTATGATATGGAATTAAAAAATCAAGATTTTGAAACTCAGGTCGAGAGACATGACGAAATTACCAAATTGGAGGAGTGAGTTGAGAAGAGGTAGTAGGTAAATTAAAATGTTCATACCTGGCTCGTGTGATATCGGATTTTTTTGTTCAATCATGCAAATCGAAGCAAACAACGCTAGCTATGATGTGGAATTAAAAAATCAAGATTTTGAAACTCAGGTCGAGAGACATGACGAAAATAGCAAACTTGAGGAGGGAGTTGAGAGGAGCCCTTGAGTAAATTAAAATGTTCATACCTGGCTCTTGTGATATTGGATTTTTGTGTTCAAACATGCAAATCGAACCTAGCAACGCTACCTATGATATGGAATTAAAAAATCAAGATTTTGAAACTCAGGTCGAGAGACATGACGAAAATAGCAAACTTGAGGAGGGAGTTGAGAGGAGCCCTTGAGTAAATTAAAATGTTCATACCTGGCTCGTGTGATATCGGATTCTTGTGTTCAAACATGCGAATCGAAGCTAACAACGCTACCTATGATATGGAATTAAAAAATCAAGAATTTGGAACTCAGGTCGAGAGACATGACGAAAATAGCAAACTTCAGGAGGGAGTGGAGAGGAGCCCTTGAGTAAATTAAAATGTTCATACCTGGCCCGTCTGATATCGGATTTTTGTGTTCAAACATGCAAATCGAAGCTAGCAACCCGTGTGATATGGAATTAAAAAATCAAGATTTTGAAACTCAGGTCGAGAGATGTGACGAAATTACCAAATTTGAGGAGTGATTTGAGAGGAGCCCTTGAGTAAATTAAAATGTTCATATCGGGCTCGTGTGATATCCGATTTTTGTGTTCAAACATGCAAATCGAAGCTAATAACGCTACCTATGATATGGAATTAAAAAATGAAGTTTTTAAAAGTCAAGTCCAGAGACATGACCACAATAGCAAACTTGAGGAGGGAGTTGAGAAGAGCCCTTGAGTAAATTAAAATGTTCATACCTGGCTCGTGTGATATCGGATTTTTGTGTTCAAACATACGAATCGAAGCTAACAACGCTACCTATGATATGGAATTAAAAAATCAAGATTTTGAAACTCAGGTCGAGAGACATGACGAAAATAAAAAACTTGAGGAGGGAGTTGAGAGGAGCCCTTGAGTAAATTAAAATGTTCATACCTGGCTCGTGTGATATCGGATTTTTGTGTTCAAACATGCGAATCGAAGCTGGCGACGCTACCTATGATATGGAATTAAAAAATCAAGATTTTGAAACTCAGGTCGAGAGACATGACGAAAATAGCAAACTTGAGGAGGGAGTTGAGAGGAGCCCTTGAGTAAATTAAAATGTTCATACCTGGCTCGTGTGATATCGGATTTTTGTGTTCAAACATGCGAATCGAAGCTGGCGACGCTACCTATGATATGGAATTAAAAAATCAAGATTTTGAAACTCAGGTCGAGAGACATGACGAAAATAGCAAACTTGAGGAGGGAGTTGAGAAGAGCTAGTAGGTAAATTAAAATGTTCATACCTGGCTCGTGTGATATCGGATTTTTGTGTTCAATCATGCAAATCGAAGCAAACAACGCTAGCTATGATATGGAATTAAAAAATCAAGATTTTGAAACTCAGCTCGAGAGACATGACGAAAATAGCAAACTTGAGGAGGGAGTTGAGAAGAGCTAGTAGGTAAATTAAAATGTTCATACCTGGCTCGTGTGATATCGGATTTTTGTGTTCAATCATGCAAATCGGAGCAAACAACGCTAGCTATGATATGGAATTAAAAAATCAAGATTTTGAAACTCAGGTCGAGAGACATGACGAAAATAGCAAACTTGAGGAGGGAGTTGAGAGGAGCCCTTGAGTAAATTAAAATGTTCATACCTGGCTCGTGTGATATCGGATTTTTGTGTTCAAACATGCGAATCGAAGCTGGCGACGCTACCTATGATATGGAATTAAAAAATCAAGATTTTGAAACTCAGGTCGAGAGACATGACGAAATTACCAAATTGGAGGAGTGAGTTGAGAAGAGGTAGTAGGTAAATTTAAATGTTCATACCTGGCTCGTGTGATATCGGAATTTTGTGTTCAAACATGCGAATCGAAGCTGGCGACGCTACCTATGATATGGAATTAAAAAATCAAGATTTTGAAACTCAGGTTGAGAGACATGACGAAAATAGCAAACTTGAGGAGGGAGTTGAGAAGAGCTAGTAGGTAAATTAAAATGTTCATACCTGGCTCGTGTGATATCGGATTTTTGTGTTCAATCATGCAAATCGAAGCAAACAACGCTAGCTATGATATGGAATTAAAAAATCAAGATTTTGAAACTCAGGTCGAGAGACATGACGAAAATAGCAAACTTGAGGAGGGAGTTGAGAAGAGCTAGTAGGTAAATTAAAATGTTCATACCTGGCTCGTGTGATATCGGATTTTTGTGTTCAAACATGCGAATCGAAGCTAACAACGCTACCTATGATATGGAATTAAAAAATCAAGAATTTGGAACTCAGGTCGAGAGACATGACGAAAATAGCAAACTTCAGGAGGGAGTTGAGAGGAGCCCTTGAGTAAATTAAAATGTTCATACCTGGCCCGTGTGATATCGGATTTTTGTGTTCAAACATGCAAATCGAAGCTAGCAACCCGTGTGATATGGAATTAAAAAATCAAGATTTTGAAACTCAGGTCGAGAGATGTGACGAAATTACCAAATTTGAGGAGTGATTTGAGAGGAGCCCTTGAGTAAATTAAAATGTTCATATCGGGCTCGTGTGATATCCGATTTTTGTGTTCAAACATGCAAATCGAAGCTAATAACGCTACCTATGATATGGAATTAAAAAATGAAGTTTTTAAAAGTCAAGTCCAGAGACATGACCACAATAGCAAACTTGAGGAGGGAGTTGAGAAGAGCCCTTGAGTAAATTAAAATGTTCATACCTGGCTCGTGTGATATCGGATTTTTGTGTTCAAACATACGAATCGAAGCTAACAACGCTACCTATGATATGGAATTAAAAAATCAAGATTTTGAAACTCAGGTCGAGAGACATGACGAAAATAGCAAACTTGAGGAGGGAGTTGAGAGGAGCCCTTGAGTAAATTAAAATGTTCATACCTGGCTCGTGTGATATCGGATTTTTGTGTTCAAACATGCGAATCGAAGCTGGCGACGCTACCTATGATATGGAATTAAAAAATCAAGATTTTGAAACTCAGGTCGAGAGACATGACGAAAATAGCAAACTTGAGGAGGGAGTTGAGAGGAGCCCTTGAGTAAATTAAAATGTTCATACCTGGCTCGTGTGATATCGGATTTTTGTGTTCAAACATGCGAATCGAAGCTGGCGACGCTACCTATGATATGGAATTAAAAAATCAAGATTTTGAAACTCAGGTCGAGAGACATGACGAAAATAGCAAACTTGAGGAGGGAGTTGAGAAGAGCTAGTAGGTAAATTAAAATGTTCATACCTGGCTCGTGTGATATCGGATTTTTGTGTTCAATCATGCAAATCGAAGCAAACAACGCTAGCTATGATATGGAATTAAAAAATCAAGATTTTGAAACTCAGGTCGAGAGACATGACGAAAATAGCAAACTTGAGGAGGGAGTTGAGAAGAGCTAGTAGGTAAATTAAAATGTTCATACCTGGCTCGTGTGATATCGGATTTTTGTGTTCAAACATGCGAATCGAAGCTAACAACGCTACCTATGATATGGAATTAAAAAATCAAGAATTTGGAACTCAGGTCGAGAGACATGACGAAAATAGCAAACTTCAGGAGGGAGTTGAGAGGAGCCCTTGAGTAAATTAAAATGTTCATACCTGGCCCGTGTGATATCGGATTTTTGTGTTCAAACATGCAAATCGAAGCTAGCAACCCGTGTGATATGGAATTAAAAAATCAAGATTTTGAAACTCAGGTCGAGAGATGTGACGAAATTACCAAATTTGAGTGATTTGAGAGGAGCCCTTGAGTAAATTAAAATGTTCATATCGGGCTCGTGTGATATCCGATTTTTGTGTTCAAACATGCAAATCGAAGCTAATAACGCTACCTATGATATGGAATTAAAAAATGAAGTTTTTAAAAGTCAAGTCCAGAGACATGACCACAATAGCAAACTTGAGGAGGGAGTTGAGAAGAGCCCTTGAGTAAATTAAAATGTTCATACCTGGCTCGTGTGATATCGGATTTTTGTGTTCAAACATACGAATCGAAGCTAACAACGCTACCTATGATATGGAATTAAAAAATCAAGATTTTGAAACTCAGGTCGAGAGACATGACGAAAATAGCAAACTTGAGGAGGGAGTTGAGAGGAGC